>NC_054545.1:41053638-41183638 GCF_017654505.1 Polyodon spathula
ATAAATCAGTGCAAGCAAGCGCCTTCACCATATCACTCGCAGTGCTGTGTGTGTTTCTTCTGGGTCCGACCTCACCGCTCAGGCTAGCTTGCCACACTATCCCAGAAAAACTTTAAGCACAGCAACCAGAGGACACAAAAATTTAGTCGTCGGGATCCTATATGACCCAACATAACAGTTTTGGGATCAATCTGTTACTAGAAGCTAGAAAAGCATATGACCTCCTCTTGTTCGTAAATCTTATCTTATCTGCCTTTAACCTACTGCACCTCTTAACTGATCTGTGTCTCCCTTTTTCCATTCAGAGGAGAGTATGGAAGCGGTCGTTGAGAGTTTCTGTCTGGACCAGGTCCTTGATAAGGATGTTGAGGGGCAGAAGCAGCAGGACGATAATAAAGATGAGGTGCAGAGTCAGGGCTCATCCACCTCCTCAGAGGGTTACATCATCATCCTGCCAGACTGCTTCGACACCAGCCGGCCCCTGGGGGAGTCCATGTACAGCTCAACCCTGTCTCCTCCTGAGATTGATGCTGGCATAGAGACTGACACGGAGCTGGAGTGCTGGACCACCGAGGGAAAAGAGCAGGTACCCATGCACCCAGGCATCAATGACATGCTCTGCACCTCCCAAACACTGGATACTGTGACATTGACCCCGGAGGTGGTGTCCTGCCCAACACCCACTCGAACACAAAGGTATGTACTGGGAGTTCAATCACTTAGGGGGAATTCAGCAGCTGTTGGGGGCTGTGAAACCAGCCGTACATGTTTCACTTTACTGAACACAGAATTTTAGGAAGGAGCCTAATTACTGTTGAACAATACTTTGAACTACACTATAACATGGTGGCAGGATAAATGGACTATTAAATTGACAAATTAAAAATAAAAAAACATGATCTACAGGAAAAAGTGTTACAGGTAAGAAGTTATTAACCATTAAATATTTTCCTTAGTAGGAGTTTCATCCCAGTTTCTTTACCAGTGCTTTAACTGTCAGGAAGAGTAAGAAGCATGGAGATACTATTCTGGTACAAGAGGATTAAACACTATAATCTGTTTCACAAGGTTGAGAGAAGTTTGAACAAAGTGCTAATTACCTTACTGGCTTTTTATAGTTCCAGTTACAGAACTGTAATATCAAAACTGTTTTACTACTTTGAGGTACCATATTTGTTCCTAAATATATGCATGTATTTCTTGTACTTCTTAAGATGCACTGGTTATTGGAGAACTCATGCTTTTTGTCAATTTGTTGCTTGTGATAAGTGGCACTTAAAGCATTTGACTGTCTTTTTTTTTCCCTATGGGGATAACCCCTAAACATCAACTTGCTTCTGTCTTTCGATACGATTGAGAACCACTGTGCTTAGTCCTGAGATCTTGCACTAACGGAAGTTTTGTTTTTCAGAGAAGACATCTGCCCTCAGAAGACAGAGCATGCAATAAGAGAAATGCCTATAAATGAAGTTTATCAGCCACGTCAGAATAGTATTGAAGGTATGTCGTACTGACAGAAAAAATTGCTGTGGCAGAGCAAAGCTCTGCCCTTTTTAAATTGGTAGGGATGGGGTTAATTTTCCCTACCTGCATGGGTTTATTATGTTCAGGTGGCTGGGGTTGATTAATTGATTAGGTTAATTAATAATCAATCAGCACCCAGCCACCTGACATAAAAGGAGGCCTCTGCTTCTCATTTGGGAGGAGGGAGCTGAGGAAGCAGGTTGGTGGTTTTTGGTGTGTGATTTTTTTTAATTTTGATAAATCCAGTGAAGGCATTGCCCAGCCTGGAAATTGTTATTTTTGTTAGTTTTGCTTTTTGTCTTTCTTTTTGTGTTTAAATCGCTTTGTTTTGGCCCTTGTGCCCTTTTTATTTTTGTTTATTTATAATAAAATAATAATTTTTTTGAACTACAGACTGCCTCTGGGCCTCTATCCACTCGCCAGCCTGCCACAATTGCAGTGTGTAAAAATCTGTTATAACAACTCTTTTGTAACAACTGCTGTACTGGTTCCCTTTCATGAACAAAATGTAACCATTACCTAAAGGGATGTAACCTTTTATAGCCCGAATTACCTACACACTTATATCAAAGCTACTCCTTGAAGAGCCCCGTTAATCGTACATTAAATACTACAAATCCCATACCCCCCCAATTTTCACTGATTTATCGGTGCGATGGCTATTCGTTTCCAGACAGTTTGTGATAGGTTGTGATTGGAGAAGTTTCAAAAGAAAACCGCAATGAACAAAATTCAGATATGTCAGGGTCTTTACAAGCAATGGCAATGGTAAAATATATATATATTATATATATACACACGTGAAAAGGCGTTGGCAACAATTTTATATCGACTCCTGAAGAGTCGAAAAATGGCACTGAGCCTTTTGTAGGAGGCTGTGTGATCCAGTGGTTAAAGAAACAGGCTTGCAACCATGAGGTACCTGGTTCAAATCCCAGCTCAGCCACTGACTCACTGTGTGTGACCCCGAGCAAGCCACTTAACCTTGTGTTCCGTCTTTTGGGTGAGATGTTCTTGTAAGTGACTCTGCAGCTGATGAATAGTTCAAACACCCTAGTCTCATATCTTGTAAAGCACTTTGTGATGGTGGTCTACTATGGAAATAAGTAAAAGATGATTATTATTATTCTTGGGCGCGGAGACAACATCTGACGAATATGGGGCTCTTAAAGGAGCAACTTTGATATAAGTGTGCAGGTAACCACAGTTATGATAGTAACCTAATGATTTGTTTCTTAAAGGAAAGACACTCGATATTTATTTATTACAATATGCATATACTTAAAATATAGGTAAACTTTAATAAACTAAAGACTGATTATTACAAAGTCTACTTTGAATTCAATAGTGTTAAAAATCTAACTTTTGTTGACTGTTTCCTTTTTATTTCAACATAAATGAAACAGACCTTCCAGGCAATATAGCAGACTAGGTATAGAAGTATCATAGGTTTCTTAGAAGAGGTCTCTTTGACCCTTTTGTAGTTGTGTTACCAAAAATGCCTTAATTAAGTCTTGCACTATGACAATTGCTACTCATTTCTGCTTTTACCCTGTTTTATAGCTGGTGGAACAGTCACAAAGGTTACTTAATTTAATCTGTGAGTCATAGGCTGTTACAGAATAAAATATAGCTACAAAGTATAGTTATATATTAAAATGGATTGCACACTACAGTGGGCAAGAAAGGCACTGCAGTGCTAACCAACATCTATTTTACTTACTGTAGCATTGTCATCACTAGTGTCCTTTTTTGTGTTGAAGATCTTTTTGTTTCTTTGCTTGTGTTTCATACTTTTTTAGTGGACATAATAAAGGTAAACTATGGAAGTGTAGCTTTTTATATACAGTTGATTGTGATACTGGGACAGTGTAGCCTTTAAAGTGGGTCAGGTCTAAAGTGAGATGATGATTTAATACTTTCTGTTCTAGTGTCCAATTCTGTGCAACATCAGTCAGTGGGACCCTCTAGAGTTATGAATTTAAGAAAAAAGTGTAAGCAAGATAACAGGTACTACTCTTTTTGTTATGAATCTATTCCCCATTCCAGGTTGTCCGAACCAAGAATTATCAACATTATAAGTGAAAAGGGTGCATATTGCAAACAGCACCGCCATAATCTTAAACTCAGAGGATCTTAGAGCTTTGCTGGTCACTTTAAGCGCTATCCGAAAGCTGGCCGAAGATATCGTCTTGTAGGGGGTTTAGTTGTTTTGTTTTTTATTCAATTGGAATTTTACTCAGTTCTGTACAAATATATAAAACTTGCTTACTATCTAGATTCAGTTTCTCTTACAGAGAAATTACAAACAAGCAGGTAAATTACAGTGAGAAAAAAAAAAAACAGAAATCAAATATTCAGAGGTATTATTTTTCATTAAGAAAAATAACTGCATCACACTCAACTACCCTTCTTTCTCCTTTTCTTGTCCTGCCCCATAGCAACTAATACACACCACTGATTTGCTAGTACAGTACTCCCCTGACCTTCCAACTCCCGCCTGATAGGCTCCCTCAAAACACAAGAGTTATTGCTGCAGATCGGAGGTATTTCTGATACACGCCGCCCACAAATAAACTCACCCCTCAGTTAAGTGCTGCAGCCATTTTTAACAATTCAAAATAAACACTGTGGCTCTAATTCAAAGTAATACGGTATATAACATTGAACAGCATGTACTTTAAGATGTGATGTGGGATTGTTCTAAATTAAGTTTGCTTTACTGATGTAATCTTGTGGTGTGTAAATGTATGAAACTGAGCATCTTTTCTGTGTTTCCAGGCACAACCGAGGTATAGCAGGGGGGCTGGTCAAAGGAGCACTGTCTGTAGCTGCCTCTGCCTACAAGGCACTCTTCACTGACCAGCTAGCACTACCACAGGTGAGATTTTTTTGTTCTGAATATTTTTTTTATTTGATCTATTAAACCATTTTAGCTGTTTTGTTTTATATTTGTCTACTTTTGGGATGTAATTGTTTTGCACCTCCTAGTACTACATTTTTAAAAAATAGCCATCCTTACTCTGGATGTATTCTCTGTTTTACTCCAATCTACTTCTGTTAGTCTCTGTTTCATTCCTTCATAGCTTGCATTTTTAAAATTGTAAACCTTAGCTTTAGTCGTTACTTTTTGGGTTTTAAAAAGCACTTCAAATGAGACCACGTTGTGATCTGAGGTTGCCAATGGTTCTCTGACCTCTGTTGTAGTTATTCTGTCTTCGTTATTTGAAAAGACTAAATCAAGGCATGCCTCTCTTCTAGTTGGTGCCTTGACAAATTGCATTAGGAAGCGGTCATTTGTCATTTCTACCATTTCAATTTCAGCTGTCGTGCTCCCCACTGGGTTTTCCCATTTTGTATGGGGGAAGTTGAAATCCCCCATTAGTATGGCTTCTCCATTGCTACACTCATTTCTAATCTCACTGTATAACATATTATTTAGCTTGGTATGTAAATTTGGCAGTCTACAGCATGCCCCTATTATGCCCTTTTAAAAAAAAAAATTTCCATACTTTGTGTCCACAAGCGGTATTTATTTATTGTTGTTAACTAGATTTTATTGTACATTTTTCTGCGATGAAAACCTTATTTTCTTCCTGAGTAAAATGTAGATCGGAAAGCAAGTTAGGAAATTGTTCTGTAATACAGCCCCAGGACTGGTATGGATCTCATATTCCAGAGATGAGTATCACTGACGTAAAGAGAGATGAAAATGTCAGGTATTGCAGCTACGTAGGGTCAGAAAAACCCTAAACATTTTCTTTGTTTTCAGCAACCGGTTGACTCTGGGAATCAGAGCGCAACCATGATGGATGTCTTGTCGGAGATGGGGTTTGTTGACAGACAGCTAAACCAGCGACTACTGAAGAAACACAACTACAGCATGATAGATGTGGTGAATGAACTGGTGCAAATGAGCAACAACGACTGGTATTCGTCTCATTACTGATTCCACGCATCTTTAACAGCAGATTCTGGGGGTGGAGAGAACGCAATAGTAAAGCACATTTAATTCACTTGCATTTTCATTTGGGACGATTCTCTTGGTTGAAAACAGTGAGATATGGAATTAGGGTGCACACATTTTGGGCACCCTAAATCTGCTAGAGTGTTGAGCACCTGACGGGGATCATAGTTATAACTTGTATACGTATATTTCTAGCACACAGCACGCGTGTACTGTGAAACCTTTCTATACACTCTTGCAAATCCCTAATAAATGCCTGCAGTAAGTGGAAGTTACATATAAAGTTCCATATAAAATAAAATGGACAGGCTTTCCAATGAAGTATCCAATACAGAGTGTAGTAAAGATTTGTATTTTCGTAATTGGCGTACCGTATGTAGACTAATTTATTTTTGCATTAATCCGCTACATAGGGAAAACATTCCACCCTCGTGTTACCCTTGATTTGCCCTTCACGGGATTATATATATATATATATAATATATATATATATATATATATATATAATATATATAAAAAAAAAGTATATCACAAAACTATAACCTTAGGCATATAGCCATTGAAGTTCGCTTTGCGTTCTGAATTTTCAGTTCCAGCAAAATGCTGAGCTTTTAGTTTTATCTGTCATAACTTGACTGAGGCTGTGATTCTGTTTCATTGATAATGTAAAAAGGCAGCTCCTTATTTTTAATTAAAACCCAACGCAAACAGCTAGTGAAGTTAAATTGATGTAATTAAATGTAATTAAGGTTATAACATTTTTGCAGTGAGTCATTAAGAAGCATTGATAAGAACATTATCAATGAAGCAGAATCATAGTCTCATTAAGTTAAGGGAGAAAAAACAGATCAATGCATAAGAAACTGAGTCAGCTGAATATAACTTTTTAAAAGGACATCACGGGACCAAAAAATAAACGAAGACCCTATGTATAACCTCCTACTGCTACAAGTGCAGCAAGGTTATACCTATAAGTGCTCATGGAATCCCAACTGTAAAAAAAAAAGTGTGCAAAAAGCTAAACCATAGAATAATGTAATAAACAATAGACACCAAGAGATTCTGATATATTTTTGTGTACAGTTGAACATGATCATGGTACACTGCAACTGTAAACAGTGGTAAACACAGTGAATATTATAAAGATTTAAAACAAATATTTCTGGCAAGCACAGTACAGGCCACAAGCAAGAAGTCAGCCAGCCTACCTTGACTTGTGTATTCAAGGTTTACCTTGTTTTGCAGAGAGGAATAGTAATGAAAAAGATTTATTTTTAAGGGCTCAGTTTGCAATAAACTTGATGTGATGAAGACTGAGACAATTTTTAAGGATTAGCAGGCATCACTGAATAGAAACAGGTGTAACTTCTCTGTTCTTTTTCTTTTGGAGCTGAGGTAAATGTAGTTTTTTACTTCTGTTTTTAGTAGGACCTGAATGTGTAGTCTTTTGCTATTTTTTTTATAGCGAATTGCAAGACTATAACGAAACCATGATCATAGAGACCTTACTACAGAATAAATATGTCTGATGATAAAGATCTTTTTCAATTATATTTGTTTAGTCAGTATCTTAAAGGAATAATAAGAGTATATACCCTTAATTCTATTTGAAATAGAATATTGCCCTTCTCGATTTAAAGAAAACAAACTGTTTATGCTATTGATACATTTATGTAACCGTAGGTAAGGAAGTCTAAAGCCCCTTTCGCACTGGCTACCTGGGTCACAGTCCTGCTTAGTGTGAAACCACGTACCTGGGTCGTACCAGTGACCCACCTCAGGATGTGGGTCGACACGGTTTGACTCGGGTTGAGCGAGACAAAGTGTATGATGACCGTTCGTGAGCCAACGCAATAGCAGACAGCCACGCTTGCTTGAACGTTTCACTTACACAAGGAACATTTCTGTTTATTCTGTTTAGACATATTTTTGTTGATTTTGAGACGCACCATGAGCCATATTGTAGTGTGGATGTAGAAACATTTGCTGTAATCAACATTTGGGCCGATGGTTCAATCCAGAGCAGCTTGGATGGAAGCATCAGTAACAAGCTGCTCCCGGGGCATTGGTACTCTTATTGTGCACTTGCGTCTGTCATCCAGCTCAACTGTGCTTTATCAGAAGCAGTGTGAAATCATGTACCCAACCCGCATGACACCAGGACCTGACCCGGGTAAGTTCTGACCCAGGTAGAGCAGGCCAGTGTGAAAGGGGCGTAAGGTGCATGATTTCCTGTACTAGCCATAACAGAAACTGTAGATGTTTGTAGCAGTTACTCATTTGTCACTAGAAGGTTTAAATAACTTACATTATCTTGTTTTTCCCCACCGCTTAAAATAAACATGAGGTGAGGTAATATTTGTTTATGATGCCTTTACTGGAAATGAGCACACGCTAACTTTGAGTTACAGTTCCAGAGAGTGCTCGGGGTGGGTCTGTTTGTTTCTATCGTACATCTTTGCATGATATAATCGGGATACTGCATAGGACAAATTGCGTTATGGTCTTTGTATGTTATATAGGATAAGCACTTTACAGATATATAAATGTGATGTAAAAAAATGTGTTGCCTAAATGATTTAATAAAAAGTTATTACAGTATTTCTGTGTAGTGTCCTAATTCATGGTCCATGTTGTAACACGTCTTGCTGTGACAAGGGGATGCTTTTTTTTTCTTGTTACCAACATATTTCCAGCTTTCAATTCTTTTAATGTATGCAACTACAATATATTAGAAAATCCTTCAGTATTATCAGTCAATCAGATTACAGCTATAGCGTCACTGCATCACCTGTGAATCAAATTCAGAATTAATCATTTTTAATTTTGACTTACTGTATTTTTACCTGCTTAACTAAAATGGGCTATTCTTATTAAAGGGTTTTACTTGTGACATGGTAATAATATTGTAGGTTTTTTAAGCTCTGCTTCTTGCTGCATTTTTTGGTAGCCCTTACAGAAAATCTTTTTGGAGTACTATTAAATACTAGCATATTACCCTTGTAAACAAGTAACAGACAATTTACATTATCAATGGCAACACAATGCATATTCCTTTTTCTAGATGTGGGATAAATATTGCCCTGTGTGTGGTCCTGATGTGGTGTAATTCCAGTACATATGGAACCATGTTATTATATCCCTAAGACTTCTGGAACAATGTTCTCTGGACAAACGAGTCAAAGGTAGAACTTTTTGGCCTCAATGAGAAACGTTATGTTTGGCGAAAACCAAACACTGTGTTCGAACAGAAGAACTTCATCCCAACTGTCAAGTATGGTGGTGGGAGTGTGATGATTTGGGGCTGCTTTGCTGCTTCAGGACCTGGACGGCTTGCCATCATTGACACAACCATGAATTCTGCATTGTATCAGAAGATTCTAGAGGAGAATGTCAGGACATCCGTCTGTGAGCTGAAGCTGAACCGATAGTGGGTCATGCAGCAAGACAATGATCCTAAACATAAAAGCAAATCTACAAAAGAATGGCTGCAGAAGAAATTTCGCATTTTAGAATGGCTTAGTCAAAGTCCGGACCTAAACCCTATTGAAACGTTGTGGCAGGACCTGAAGCGAGCTGTCCTTCAAGGAAGATAAATATTGGGATAACTATTGCCCCGTGTGTGGTCTGATGGGTGTCATTCCGGTATATATGGAACTATATCATATATGTTAATATATCATGGTCCACAGCGATCCTACCAAACGGTTCCATTGCCAATCCCTCATACCATTGCATTTGCCGTTATAGTACCCCTCATTAATAAGGGGTGTGCAGTGCCTCTATTCAACGGGGCATAATTCACTTATTGAATTTATACAGTACCAACTTTTTTTTTGTTTTTTGTTAAATCCGATTACATTTCATTTCATGTTTTAAATTAATGAACTAGCTCCCCATATATAACAAGTTACTTTGTTTTAAGAGTATAGTGCACAGGCTCAAATATGGAATATTTGTTAGTAAAACATGCGCCATGCACTGACAAAAGCTTGCGCGTAAATAATTAGATTTGACTTCAAATGAGACACAAAGGGGTTCTGAATTTATAACAAAGCAAAGAAAACCTGTTAAATAGAAATAGTTTAGAATTTAGGTGCTCAGTATCACTGGGCTTTACAGAACTCATTGGAAGAAGGTTTATTTTTCAGACTTGTTTAATCAGCGTTATATGAAGAGAAAGAGCTCAGAGCAAATTGAAGACTTACAGTACATTCTTGCACACCTATCCTGGAATTCCAAGTATGTGACAGAAACCATGCATGGTTGGAGACATTTCTACCATCAAGCACCTACACAACTAAGAGGTTAACATTCACAAGAACCAAGTCAAGTAGACAGACTCTTCCGCTAGTGCCTTTATCACAGTAGATGCTAAAAATGTTTCATAGCTGTTGGATGATCTTCACCACTGCTGGGCGTACTGCATTGCCTGAAAGAGAAAAATAAATATCCATGTGACAGTGTGCAGTGGCACTGACAAACATACAGACAGTTACCCAATTTCAATATAAAAATATATCTAGTTTTAAGATGGTAAGTCATTATCAATTTGTATTTTAAAAATTACCAGGTGGTACGACATTTTATTAATGCGTTCCTGTTTACATTTTCAACCGTCCATGGAAAAATACCTTATTCTCTACCTAACTAATGCACAACCATCATATTTTGAAATGTGATTGTGAATCAAGTGCACGGCAATCACGTGGTTTCAACGAGTGTTGTTTGTGCATTATGTAGGTAGTGTGGATAGGATATATACATTTAAAAACATGACTGGTTTTGCATGACTTCCTTTACGTAAGACTAGTGGTAACAGGGCTTTGCAACACCAGACAACAGTTCTTATTTTTAAAATGAAAAAACATAAATTAGGCATTAAGATTTAACAGGAGTAAAATATCTTAAATTGTAGGCAATATCAGAAGCTGATATTACTCACGGAATATCTGTTCTCCATTTTTGCACTGTACTGGTTGTGACAGCGTGGTTGACAGTTACACTGAATTCTAGATGTCTCTGCTGAAGCAAACCAGAAAAGGGGCACTGTGGTTCAAAGTCATAAACCATTTACAATAGTGCAAAGATTGGAACTTTTATTTTTAAAGGAAAAATGAACTGATTATTTTATAGGTCTGGAAAGAAACAGCTCTGCATGTGGGACATCCTAAATGAACCTCCTGGATTATTTATTTAAATAATGTATTTGGAACAGATATTGCAGTGGTCCTGATACAGTGGCACACTGATACTGATGTATAACAGTATACCAATTATACAATATAATTTAATGAATTACCGGCAGTTTAATTATTCATATTAGTGAGATATCATTGACAAGTCAAAATATGACAATATTACCATTGTGGTTCCATTCTGCCCTTCTGCTATCATTGCACCTTAGCACAGAACAGTTGCATTGCCATTGTCCAGAGGCAATTATTATTACACTTCTCTTACATATTTAACAGACATCAATTATATGCTTGAGTTATCAGTTATTATTAAAAATACCTTGTGTAGTTTTTATTAAGTAGTAATTCCAAACATAACACTGTACATTCCATGGAGGTGTGGAGAACAAAAGCTGAAAATATCACATATTCACATGTATTTTTGTAGTTTAAGATATTCTAATTTTTTTGTAAAGTAAATTTAGTTTAGCTTATTGGGCATGCTACGCTCAGGCTGCTACTCTGATCACAAATGTCTAGGTGCTACGCTTCCACAGATATGCCTGAAAATGTGTTTTTTGTACAATAGAGATGAAAGGGACAGGTGGTGGGCTCATATTTTACCCTGTAACTGGGAAGTCTTAGTACCTGCTACTTTTGCTGTGGGTGTCGCTGAATGGTGAAAGAGAGACAGAGGGATGCAGTTGACAATGCCACTCAGGCGTCCAGGTTTTATTCAAATAAACATAAAATTGCAGTGACAGTTGGTCGCCATTAGGGTACCAGCAATGACAGCCCTAGTGCAGGAGGACATACACAGACATGTTCCCACCAGGTAAGCTCCTGGGGAGCGAGTGACTTTTAACATGCCAAGCTGAAACAGTTGTCAATAGCAATTTAACGGAGAGGGGGATTTCCCCTCATCAAACAGGTCCTGCAAAAATTGCAGTATAAACGTCATGGGAAAGATTGTGGGGTCAAGCCCCACGTCTGAAAAATGCCCCACTTGTACCCATACTGGGAACGCGTGGACGCAGCTCTGGCATTCTGCAGGGTGTCTATAACCCTGTTGGAAAATCCCAGATGGCTCAAATGTTGCTGTTCAGGGACCAGACCCAGAACCGTAGGTTTGATGGGGTGGGATGCCTGTCCACTTCGGACAGCCAATGGTGCCAAACTTAATGCAGCATGCAAACGGTGTTTGGTACCTAAATGCCAATCAATCGAATCTTTAGCGTATGGTGTTTCTTTGCCTATGATACTGTCAATGATTGGTATGTATAGAGTTTATTGTATCTTAACATAAAATAAACTTGATTATACTGTGTTTGTATTTTAGAAGTATTAGCAATAAAAAAAAGTATCTCTGCAAGCTTTCATGCATGAAAATGTGTTTAAATCTCACGATATCGCGATAAGAAATTATTTCCAATTGTGATATCAAATCAAAATATTGGTGCCCATCACTAGTTCATTTATCTTGAATTCTGTAACTTATTTTTTTACTGTCAATCATCTGATGAGGGTGTTATTAAAGGTAGAACGCAGGAGGCTTTGCAGAGTGAAGACTGATGGCTATTAATTTAAAACATAATGACTGGATCTTGAGAAGCAGCAAGTACATAACATGATCTAGTTTAGCTTGTAATGCTGGTTTGTGCACATCCAATTCAATAGAATTCTACTACCCCTAGGCACCGAGAGGTAAGGTAGCAAGTGACAAAACTAGACAATGACTTTTCTCAAAGTACATACCTGGAGGTTGATGCTTCTCATGATTTTGCATTGTGTGCCCATCACTTGCACTTGGCTGCATTGAAGCCCTTTCCATCTGCGGGAGGGACAGTGATTAGTCTTTTGATGCAGATTGGCAGGTTAAGAACTATGCCCTACATTATTCATTGATGGGGAGCCTAGCTAGACCGGCCAAGCGCTGCCACATTTGCGTGACAAATTTCAAAATGAAAGCGCTTTGCTGTTGCAGTGAAATTTCCATAATCTATGTCAATCTCCCAAGGAAATCTATAGTGCTTAGTACAGTCAATGGGTAATATACAAGGCTATATATACCTATTGCTCAAGCTCATGAGATTTGTTGATTAAGAAATGAAGGCACAATCCTTTTTCATTCTGTGCATGTATAGCAAGATCGTTCTTTCAATAATTAATTCTGCTATTCTGTGTATTACATATATAAAATATAAAATAATGATTGGAAAAATCTTTCACCTATTAAAAAGCAGCCAGCAAGAATTGTTTGTAACTGTGTAATAAGGTTGGTTTAAATTTGCTATGTATTTGTTTTATTTAAGTCTATGTATCATTGCTAATATTAACTTTACACCATCTACATTTTCATCATGTTTAATTGTTATCTGTTTTATATCCTATTGTATGAGTTATTTATCATCCTCTACTGTTGTTTCTGCTTAGATCATTTTTACTCAGATTACTTACTAACCACTGGGTATGCTTCTGAAAAGACTCCTGAAAGCTGACGCTCTAAAATTAGGTGATTTGAAAAATGACCACCTGGGTGTGCAGCTGTAATTTTTTATCCTTTTGTTGTTGAAAAATGACATTAGTTAAACAATTTATCTAAGATACAGTAATAGAGAATCACACAAACACACATAATGTTAAGCAGGTAGAAATTAATTGTCTGAAAATGTAACTGGATAAAGCACTCTTTTAAGATCAACTCTTTAACTGTTGCATCAAACCTAACCAAAATATTTTGGTCTTCCAAGCACAGCCATGTGGTCAGGAAAATTAAACCCAAGGCTTTTAACAAACATACTAGAATACAATGCATTTCAAATTAATGCATTCTAAGTGATTTTTGTGCATTTCTGCCTCCAATGTCTACTTTTCTAACATGATTACGTTGGCAGACAGGCATTACATGACAGGTCTGTGTGAGACGGCAGCTATACAGTGATCAACAACACAGTGATCAATTACACTGATATCCCCCTTGAACCTCTGAGAGACCAAAACCTTGCAGATTGAGACATATCAAGACAGACTCTTAATAAAACTCTGTGCAAACACAATTTTGCCACTTACATGGGCTGCCTCCTATATGGTTTATAACTTCTATGTTTGATCTTATGTGTATTGGGTGTCTAGTTTCACTGTCTGAATATTATATTACCGTACCTGTTTGTGCATCATAGCCATCCTCCTGTCCATTACAGATTGTCTGCGGCGAGCTTCCCAGTGCAAGGCTGACATTTCAAACCACCATCTGCAACAGTTTTATATTTCACAAAATGAGACTGATACAGGCCCAGTAATCCAATATCAGTGCCTTTGTTCTTAATGCCTGATAATGACTAACCTGAAAAAAAGACAACAGTGCTCTCCTTTGTATAGGGAGAAGTGTACAGACCTGTTAAGCACATATTTATTGTGACAGTATTTAATATAAAGTGAACTATAATACTGTAAATTGCTACTTGAATTTCTTAAAAGCTAGTACTCGCAATTATGTTCTTATTTCATACAATGGAGGTGCATTTTGTAACCATTAAAACAGTTATTATTTATTTATGTTAATGATTCAAAACTGGTTGGGAATAAACCTTACCACATCAAAAGCATTGTTAATGTCATGCAAACACACCAATAATAAAGAGACAGACAGAGAGGGTAGGCAGACAGCCAAAGTGTTACAATTAACAAAGTAATGTTGCTTTTGATTTAATTTGTCCCTTATGAAAGAAGCACGATAATTGCCCCCTGTGGTACTATGCATTTATCATAGTTTACCGTGGTCAGCAAGGGAGGAACAGCCGGTGCAGACAGTGCATTTGCACTGGGGCACACACAGTGATTCTTCATTTAATAATCTGTTTATTCACTCATTTATTCATTCATTCTAAGGGGCCCGGCGTGTTCTCCTTTCTGCAGTTCTGACAGGGTCTCAGGAGTCGATGCGAAATTAAAATACGTCACACAGGTGCAACACGGTCAACTGTACTCCACAGGAGTGAGCGAGTGAAGACCGCTTGAATCCCATTTGCGATTTTACGTGTATTTAGTGTACAGTGTATTTTAAATTGTAAATATATGCCTCTAAAACACAAAAGTGGAGTACAAAAGTGTAAATTGAAGGGGGACCACAAAAAACCTGCACCTGGGCTCATCTTTCTGTTCCTCCGCCAGTGATCATGATGTGTCATATTTTTTATGCTTCACCATACCTCTGTGGTTTTCAATGTTTACATATGCTACCATGCTTTCAGTGCTGTATACTGTGCTAGGTTTTTACTATGGTAAACATGTATAAGGGGTGTTTCAGAAAAAACAAACTTTTATTTAATGTAAGACAATCTACTACTGTACGTTGTTCATACGTTTCACTAAACCGTGTTTTCCTTAATTAACATATTTTCTACATTTTTTATAAGCATAGATAGAAGGATAATGGATACACAGTTGCGGGGTCAATGGTAGCTCAGGACTAAAGCGTAACCATAGCGACTCTTATGCTAATTCTACATGTCGTGTCTGATGACCGTATTTATGATTTTATGCTGCCACTGGTAAACTATGACGAGGTTGTAGCAGTATTTCACCATACAAGCCTACTTTTTTTTTTTTAACCAAAAAAATTACAATAGACGAACTCAACCGTAACATTTTTTTTAAGTAATCGAGAATATAAAAATGATATGTGAAGGAATTAAAATTGTACAACTTACAAAAAAAAAAAATGTCTGGATGACAGCAGGTGTGTGGATGACGCGGTGGTGAAGTTCTGAAGTTTTACTTCTTGAAAAAAAGAAAAAGCAATGATCACTCCGTTTCTCTTGATGAGCAATGTAGGCGTCAGTCGTGAAACACCACCAGGTACTTTGAAGGCTGCAGGTTGCTAAGCAAGTGGACGCGCGCAGTCGGAGAAACAAACGAGTAACCAACCAGCTGATTAGGTCACACTGAACACGCGCGCACACAATTCATACAGACTTGTAACAACACACGACACTTGGATTAACATTGGTTCAGGGTAGATAGCAAATGTAATTTTTTGAAGGTACAACATATAGGGCTACGACGTAAATAGGTTTCGTAGCCATATATTTTTCTTCTAATTAGTTAATGATTCATCTTTTGTTCCTGTCTGTGGTAAAATATGAGTGATGTGCATGCGCAGCAGTTGTTGGCTGCATTACAATTATTTACTAATGTTTTCGACAGGACGGTATGATTTCTTTGTGATGTGTATAGTCAGCTATGGTCTGTTTTCATTAAAAAGACGTCTTTGACGTGTTCTTTAATACGCAGCTTATCACAATGACCTTGAGCAACCTGCTGAGTTTTTTCTTGGTTAAAAACAAGCCTTTTTTTGTTAATACAAGCCTACATGATATAACTCACAGCTAAAACAGTACACTATTCATTAGTCTAACGAACTAATGGTTAGTGTGTTAACTATGCAACCGACCTGTTATATAACGATTGTGCTGATCTCTGTTAATGCAGGCAGGCACGCACATCACCCAGGGTGAGGCAATCCACACGCGGGCGGAGGGCGGGGGCGAACCCGAGACCTCTCGCACTAAAGCATAGCGCCGATACTGCTGTATGAGATCCACCTCTCCCTGAATTACCAGCCTGGATTTGAAATGTCTGCGGGAAACTGAGGCACTGTCCCCTGTCACCGCGGTCGGATTGGTGCGTAAAGTCTGGTTCGACTTCATCTGGCACGGCTAGCACGCGAGGGTGTCCGACAACTAACAAAAACATATTTTGAGATCCAAAAGGATGAAAACAGATGAGGACACAAACTCATCTCAAAATTCGGCTTCAACGCAACTGCTCCTGCCTTCCTCTGTGTCATTTGAAACTCTGCCCATCATCATCAACGTATGCGCAGTCCTCTAGTTTCTAGTGAGATGCCACTTTCGATGCAAACCGACATATGCAATTTATCTTTAGTAAGTGAACAATACATTAAATGAAATTACATTTTGGACTATAGTACACTGCGGATATATATATATATATATATATATATATATATATATATATATATATATATATATATATATATACATAAAGTTTCTGTTTTTGTCTTAATTTAAAATGTGTTTTCATTATATTTCTTCCCACAAATGACAAGTAGCCATGTTATAAGTGGTATAAACCATTTCGGGCAGTGTGGTTCTAATGATATATACCACTTCTGGCTTATGCCTCAGGCCTTATCACCACCCCAGGTGTGGTATATATCATGGGAACCGCACTGCCTGTTGTGGTTTATACCTTAGATAGTTTATTTGTATTCTAGATATGTTTATGTTGTTCCAGACATAGAACATATGCAAAGTTAAATCCCAGTTTATCAATTGGCTGGTTGAGTTGGAAAACATACTCCCACAACTGCAGCTGAGCTTCATTTATAATGCATCTTCCATGGTACAAACACTGGATTTTACCTGGGGATAGCCGTTCCATGAGGAGGATGTGAAAAAGTGGTTGTTCTGCAGTTTTGTGGCTCCAATTGAGTGTCAGAATTTTGTATTAAATATGGAGCATTTGGAGTCCAAGATGGCCAACACAAGAAGCACATTCTCAAGATCCAGTTTCTATACAGCTATGCTTTAAAACATCTCCAGATCCCCATAATCAGGTTAACAATTGTACCTTGTACATTAGGATTGATTCCCTATTGGAATGTGATACATTGTAGAGTATTTTTTTATACTTTTTTTAACACCCCATAAATATCTATCCATCAGATATTAATTTCCCATTTATATAGCAGCCCAGTTGTTGGCAAATACCATATTTATTTTGGTGTTCCCTTTGCTAGCTTTTACTGAGTATACTACAGTAAACATTCATGAAGGATAAGATTCAAGAATGAGAATATACTGCAGTATATATTGTGTTTTATTATATTCAATACATTAGAATGAACTGCCTGTATTGATTGGAACATATGAGTTCATATTCCTGATCTAAAAAAAGACTTTTTATTTTGTTATTAATACAAACATATATATCAGCATCTCTTGTTAGTTAAAAAAAAAAGTAAGCCTGTGCTCCAATGCTGAAAAAACAAACAAAAAAAAACAAAAAAAAAACTGGCAATGCTCTTTTTACTGCAGTCTTTACCAGCAGGCAGTCTTTACCAATATGTTTGAATAATTCATTGCCAACATGACTTGACTGCAGGGAACCAGGAAGACACTATATGCATATGCATTAAGATTGTTAAAGAGGAACAGTTCACCCTGTCACACCCCTTTTTACCATGGTATTTTTGCAGTTTTCCCATGCTTTTCCCATGGTTATACTATACACTTACCATAGCTCACCCTGGTTTGCCATGTTTATTAATATGCTTTACCATACCCAGCCATTTGTTACAATGCTTACCTATGCTTTACCATGCTTTTACTATGGTAAACTTTTATGAGACACACTCCTAGGAATATGGCATGTGCAATATTTAGCTTTATTCCACATTCCAGTTTAAAATCACTTTGTATATTGTTTCAGCCATTATAAAGAGCGGTCTACACATCTTCTCTCTAAACTGGTACAAAATTATGACCATAAACTGTCATGTCAAACATTCTGCCCCCAGTGGCTATAAGAAATACTACTACTGTTGTATTTCTTACTGATAAGAAGATAAGAAAGATTACAAATGAGAGGAGGCCATTCAGCCCATCTTGCTCATTTGGCTGTTAGTAGCTTATCCAAGAATCTCATCAAGCAGCTTGTTGAAGGACCCCAGGGTGTCGGCTTCAACAACATTACTGGGGAGTTAGTTCCCGATTCCCACAATTCTTTGTGTAAAAAAGTGCCTCCCATTTTCTATTCTGAATGCCCCTTTATCTAATCTCCACTTGTGACCCCTGGTCCTTGTTTCCTTTTTCAGGTCCAAAAAGTCCCTTGTGTCGACATTGTCAATTCCTTTTAGAATTTTGAATGCTTGAATCAGATCGCCACATAGTCTTCTTTGTTCAAGACTGAATAGATTCAATTCTTTTAGCCTGTCTGCTTATGACATGCCTTTTAAACCCAGAATAATTCTGGTTGCTCTTCTTTTCACTCTTTCTAGATCAGAACTGAACACAGTATTCTAGATGAGGTCTTACTAATGCATTGTAAAAGTTTTAACATGACTTCCCTTGCATCCACTAGGATGTTGTGGGAAGTGCTGCAACTTGCTCTTGTGTACTTGCAAGCTGTGAACACGCATCAGTCTGAGCATTGGCACGCTGGCTGTTCACACTCATAAAGCTGTAATAATAAAAAAAAAATTACAATTAAACATCTTTGACAAGTGTTGAGGAAATTCATGCAGAGATATAGGAGACAGGACAGTATTTTATTAATGGGAGAGTATTCTTGAACAATGGTTGTAAGTTGTTGTTTTTTTAACAGACCCACAGAGTTTAGATATTGTGCATCTCCACTTTAAAATGCTATAGATTACAGGAAACAAGCTGCAATTCACCTTTTTAAAAAAATTAATAAATAATGCTGTTTGAGTAATAAATGGTCACTGTGCACATCTTATCAGAATGGAGCTTGTTTGCCAATTAAAGGCTGGTACTGTTTGTGCAGGGGTTTAAAAAAATAACCGAAACACTAGATATAACACTATAAATAGGGTATAGGGTCCCACTGGCCAACCAGCATGGAATAAATTCAATGTGACAAGACGGCAAGGCTTTTAAATTATTCTGAAAGGATATATTACCATTTCTGAATGATTATCACCAGTAACTCCTTCATGGAAAATCTTAAAGAAAGACTCATTTTTTTAGACTGTTCCTTGTGTAATTTGGGAAGCCTTACATGCTTAAGAACACAGGTACATAGAACGAATGAGGATTGGCCAATCAAAGCTCTTCCAGTTCCTAATAGCTGATTGATCCTAGAATTTTGTTCTTAAAGGATCCCAATGATTCAGCAGCAACAATCTGGCTTGGTAACCTATTCTATACACTCACCACTTTCTCTGTCTCCTACCATCTCTCCTAAGGCTGTCACTCAACATCTGACTATGCCCTCTGCTCCTGGTCTCTGTGCTGCCTTAAAATATTGGATAGGGTTAACTTTGTCAACTCCCTATAGGGGAACTTCAATCAAGTCTCCCTTAAGCCTTCTTTATTCTAGGCTAAATAGATTCAGTTTCTTATCCTTTTAGCCCTGGTGCTTTTGTAGTTCAAAGACCAGAACTGAATGCAAGTGTATTATACAACTTCATCATAACCTCCTTCTGTTTTGTATTCTACATTTTTGATTATATAACCCAAGCATTCTGTTTGCCTTTGTAAGTTGCTTCCCCACTGTTTGGTTGCTGTCAGCAATGAATCTATTACAACATCAATAACCTTCTCATACTGGCCTCTTCTAGTTCTATAGCAGCCATTTTAAATTTGAATAGTATTTTTGTGACTAGTGTAAGGCTGATGGATTGATTAAATATTTTATTAAATATTTTTAACATTTTTTTTAACCCTATGCAGATACTTCCCTGTGCTCTTTTTTAGTTTTGATGCGTTGCAGATATCTTGATGGACCTGTTAAACCGCTACTATGAGTACTGCTTAGTCTGAACAACCTTTGTGATGAACTGGCCCTGAACTTCCACTATCTCTGAACTTTAACCACTTTTCCACTGGCAAGTCTGAACCTGGGGCCCTTATGTACGCATGCTTTTCCACTGGCTATTCGTTGAGAACTAAACCATGAAACTCTGGCCTCACAGCACATCTGGAGCTAAGCAGGGACAGGTTTTTTTTCATGATTTTCGTCATTACATTGCGTCAATCAGTCAGTACACTCGAAGAGCATTGAACAACATGGCATTCTATTCTTTGCACAATCAGCTCCTCATTACATTTCAGTTGTATTCAGTATTATATGAAGAACAAAAACGAAGAAAAATATAACCACTGGATCTGCCATTCTCAACTCAAATACAGCACTTCTTAATATGCATCATCTACACCTGACTTGACACGTTCATTGCAGGTGATGTCAGTTGCATGGCTCAGGCTATGCAGTGGAAAAACAATCAGACTCCTAAGCCGCACTGGGCTGGCTCAGCATGGCCCGGCATGGCTTGGTTGTACAGTAGAAAATAGGTATTTGCCTTCCAGGGTCTTATCCCAGTCAATGTTTTGCAGGCTCAGTCTCATTCCTTCAATGAAAAATAAATATGCAAATGTCTTGAATTAATATTTAAATAATGTATTTAATAGTAAGAAATGTTATAGCAAACATTTTCTTTAAAAATTTTCTTTAAAAATTTCTTTAGCCTAATGTACCAGATATCATGTTTAAAAATGAGAATACATGTTTTCTTAAATGTGTTTCTTTCAAAACTGCACATTTCAGAGCTATATAATGAATGGATGTACATTGGTGGAGAAAATGTATGGAACTATTCTGTCAGTTAAAATTACTTCATGAATTAAAAAATAATCTACATATATTTTGCTAAATGAATGTGCCTTTCAAAAAATCGTTATTGGAGAAAGCTTTTTTTGTGACAAATCTGTTCAGATATTTATTGTCCAGCCTCTGTTACAGTATATAATATCTGTTTAAAGTGCATTCTGCCTACAGTATGTGTAGGATATGGAGTACAGTACAGGTAATGAACCCCCATAGGAATCCTCCAGATTGTGCTGTGCTCAATTTTACTGTACCAGACCTCTCGAGTACAGTGCGTTCTCAACTATCCGACCCCTGGACTGAAGTAAACAAGAAAAACTGTGACAAACAGACAGGTTAATATGTAACAATAGTACTTTACAAATGAATTAATCAGTCTTTGCCTTGGGTCTTCAGAAAAAATAAAATAACTCTGGCTCTATGCCAGAATCCCGGAGTTTCCCAGAATGTGCAAAGTGGCTGGTCTTTGCTAGGGATTTCACAGTGAGCATTGCATTGTCTCTCATAATGGTATGGGTTAGGGAGTCAGAATCAGGGACTGTTCCTTCTCATCCTGCCATAGCAAACCCATCAGGCCAGCTCAGTAAGCTTCAATCAGACACATGCAGGGCTGAGCTTTGAATTTATTGGTTGGTAGCTTACAGACTGCATTCTGGTGGTGGAATCGGGGGGAAGCCCCTCTCCTGTGCAGTTATGAAGATTGCTGCAGTGAGGAAACATATTGGACATTACAAATTGGGGAGTGTGACAAGGATGGCTAAGTGATGACGTCAGGTCAGAATGCAGGCAAAAAATGAACACATTACTGCAGGGCAAAAAGACACTGCGGTGCTGTTTACTTAAATAACAAAAAGAAAATAAATACTTAAACAAAACACACAGAGCAAAAATAAAAAGGCAAACAAAAACAGGTCTCACACACAAAACTGACTACAGGTCAGGCTGTGCAATTGTCTTCACTGTTACCATAGGAAACTGAAACAAAACCTTTCTCCTCTCGCTCTCCCATACTCTCCTCTGTACACCCACCAAGAGTTCAAAAAACTGCAGGCTTTTATGCAGTTAACCATCCCTGATTAGAAACAAATTAATCACTTAATGCAGGAGATGGCTACCTTCTGCACAAGGTTTTTAATTATACACTGGCAGAGGACAAGCTGCCTAATCTCTCCTCTGCC
The DNA here is from genome assembly GCF_017654505.1 of Polyodon spathula. NCBI lineage: Eukaryota > Metazoa > Chordata > Actinopteri > Acipenseriformes > Polyodontidae > Polyodon > Polyodon spathula. The sequence continues at coordinate 41,075,919 of NC_054545.1, forward strand.
AGAAACAAAACAATAACACAACACGGCTACGCCATCATATATTTAACAAATAAATCATAATACAAACACAAAATAATAAACTGCACAGGGGCCGAGGGGTACCCCATCTAAAATAAACAAATACATGTACAGGGCTCAGTAAACATAACACCATAATGTAACACTCGCTTGCTCAGAGGAGCTACAAGACACAGGGTTATATTTTCAATATGCAGTGTGACTATGCCAGTTCAGTGCGATAAAGCACAGAACAATATTTGATAAATGATCAGGTTACTTTTATTCAGATACAGAATAGTCAAAAGATACATACAAAAGCAATGAGAACATTTTTATTGGACAGCACAGTTCAAAGGAGCAGCAACCACATTGTTAACATATATAAGTTGTCAATTACAGACTACTAACAGGATGGCTATCCAGTTTGCAAGAGACATGTGCTATTTATATTCAGGTGAGAATGTAAATTATTCAATTTAGTCAATACCCCATAAGGCATAAAAGGTGAACAGGATGGAGAAGCGGCTAAAAAGCAATTATGAGGTGTTTAATCAAAATATAAAACGTGCACTAATCAAATCAAAATGTAAAATTCTAAAAATAAAACACACACATAAATATGGGGAAGATAACATGAGCATTATTGACCCTGTTCTGATAACTCTTTTTGTATTGCATATGTTTAGTCAATGTTCAGCTGTAACATACCAGCCAATCCACGGATTAAAACTGCAAAAATTCTCTGGAGTTTTTTGAGACACATTATGCAATCCTAAGGAGATGAACAAATATATTTTAAATGAAGGACAACCTGACATGGAAAACACAGATATGCACTATGTGGGATGCTATAAACATTAAATCATAAAATTCCAACATCACGCCAGATGGGAACACATGCAAAATGAGACTAATATAAAGTGAATGTTCTTGATCAGAGCTATTTTGGGATAAAATAGCCATATAGCTGACCAAGGAGTTTATAAAGTGATTGTAACTAACAAAATAATTCCAAAATTATTGATCGGAATGCAAAATTAGGAGATGAGTAGACCTGTGGCCGGGAGAGGGGGGCTGAAAACTAATTTTTAAACGTTCCCAATGAACCTGCATAGAATGGTGTGCTGTTTGTTGTCTGTGTAGCTCTGTCTGCGTCAGGAAATCAGATTGCATGGTTACAAGATTGAGAAATACATTTGGATAAGGACTCAAATTTGGTTTCTCTGAACACCAGTCACAACTATCATGTGTGTTCTTGTTATCTTAAATATATATTACAACAAAGAATTTGAACAATGTGTTGTCTTTCGTTGACGAGAGCTGCTTGCTCTTTATATTCTACATTTTCTTTACTGTATTTTTATTATGGTAAATTACTGTACTTATTTAGACACTGGGGGAAACATAACATATGTTCATTGCAGTTCACAAAAAAACAAAAAACAAAAACTGTAACCTCTTCACTTCCTTTTTAGCTTAGTTATTGAGCTTATTGCTTCATTTAAATAGCTTTCTTTATGTTAAGTTTTCAGGGCATTTTGTTAATGCACGTCTATTTTTGTTTTTTGCTATTCTACATTTTTTTTAATGCAACTGTTCATTTTAACCATTTTTTTACACAACAGTACTCACATCATAACTGTCGCATGAAAACACAGTGTAATAATCCAGCACCTCTGCACTTCAACATTTGTGTATCAGCTGACAAGTGTTCAGCTGATATCCCATCATGCCTTTCATATCACCTTACAGTACAATAATATGACAAAAAATTGTCTGAATGATAATACCCCAAAATAATCTTAACATTTTTAATAAAGTAGCTGGCGCAAATCTGGTATTAGGTAGTGGATTTCTTCTTTGCACTCTTTCTAGAGCAGCAATATCCTTTTTGTAGCGAGGTGACCAGAACTGAACACAGTATTACAGATGAGGTCTTACTAATGCATTGTAAAGTTTTAACATTACTTCCCTTGATTTAAATTCAACACTTTTCACTATATATCTGAGCATCTTGTTGGCCTTTTTTATAGCATTGTTTAGATGAAGATATTTCTGAGTCATCATAAAATCCTAGGTCTGTTCCATAGATTCCTTCTTCAATTTCAGTATCTCCCATATGATATTTATAATGCACTTTTCTCTATTAAATGTCATTTGCCATGTGTCTTCCCAGTCTAAATGTTGTCTAGGTCATTTTGAATGATCTTTTTTGCTGCAATGGTGTTTGCCACTCCTATTTTTGTGTCTCTACAAATTTAACAAGTTTGCTTACTATATCAGAATCTAAGTCATTAATGTAGATTAGGCATAGCAGTGGACCTAATCCTTATGGTAACCACTGGTTACCTCCTCGCTCCATTTTGAGGTTTCTCCTCTAATCAGTACTTTCTGTTTTCTACATGTTAACCACTCTAATCCATGTGCATGCATTTCCTTGAATCCCTACTGCATTCAGTTTGAGAATTAACCTTTTATCCAGCACTTTGTCAAAAGCTTTCTAGAAATCTAAATAAATGTCATATGCTTTGCAATTACGCATTGTCGATGTTGCATCCTCAAAAAATCAAACAGGTTAGTTAGACACAATCTCTCTTTCCAAAAACCATGCTGACTGTCTCCCAGGACACTGTTACCATATAGGTAGTTTTCCATTTTAGATCTTATTATAGTTTCAATGAGTTTACATATAATAGAAGTCAGGCTTATTGGTCTGTAGTTACCTGGTTCGGCTTTGTTTCTCTTTTTGTGGATCGATATTACGTTTGCAATTCTCCAGTTTGTCGGTACAACCCCTGTGTCAAGAGACTGTTGCATGATCTTGGTTAGCAGTTTGTAAATAACTTCTTTCATTTATTTGAGTGCTATTTGTTTTTTTTAAGAGCACCTAGTCCCTTTAACACTTCTGGCGCTGTTATACTAAAGTTATTTTAAACTGGATAGGAACAAGTCGACATGTGGGGCATGTTGTCCGTATCTTCCTTTGTAAAAACTTGTGAAAAGTAATCAATTAATACATTTCTCTTCGTCTATTATTAGGAATTGGTTTTAGCCCCTTAGCACTGTTAATTTCTGTCTCTCTCATGGCCTTTCTAACTTCCTTTTTGACTTGCGTTTGCAGTTCCAAGTACTCTTTGTGTACTTTGATTTTGGTCCCTTATAAACACTTTATAAAGTGTTTTTTATCTTTATTTTATCTATATTTTTTTTAATTGAAACTATTATTACTATTATTACTATTAAACCATTTTGGCCATTTTGTTTTAGATTTAGATTTGTCTACTTTTGAGATTTATTTGTTTTGTTCCTCTAGTACATTTTTAAAAAACAGCCATCCTTTTTCCGTGGAATTTTTCTCTATTTTACTCCAGTCTACTTCTGTTAGTCTCTGTTTCATACCTTCATAGTTTGCCTTTCTAAACTTGTAAACCTTGGCTTTAGTGATTACTTTTGGGGGTTTAAAAAGCACTTCAAATGAGATCATGTTGTGGTCTGGGTTTGCCAATGGTTCTATGACTTCTGTTTTAGTTATTCTGTTTTTGTTATTTGAAAAGACTAAATCGACTAGCAAGACTGGGCTTGTTTCCAGGGCACAGTAGCTTGGCAATGTTAGTGAGTGAACAGAGTGAGCACAGTGGCATCAGTCCAGCTGAAAACTATGAGTGGTGAGGCAACCGGGGCATTTCAATAGTGTTTATAGTAAAATTACTATAAAATTATTTTTTCCCACAAATAATATCTACCCGCTTAATGGAGACTACAGTTTGAGGGCAGGAACTGTCCAAATAAACTGTTCACATGTGAGGGAAGCAGACAGACAGACAGATAAGTAGGTTAAATGTCCTTTAGATTTGACATCATTAACACTATTTCCAGTCTTGTCTTATCAATGATTTACTGCTTTTCTGCAATAGCTGACCTGAAATGATCCCTGTGATGACCTGGTGGGGGAAATGGGCAGCCACAAACACTCTGGACATGCAGACGAGGAGCAAGACGCCACAGAACAGAGACCAGAGCACCACTCTGGCACAGGAGCAGACAGTCAGCCAGCTACTGAAGAGATCCACAAGTTTGTCTCTATGAACAGTTTCATCATTGTACACTTATTTGGGTTTTAAAAAATGCTTTTGGTGGATACAGCTGTTTGATGTTAATAAAAGACAACACTGAACAATGCAATATAAACTCCCAAAACGTGTGGTATCCTGCTTGCAGCTTGTTAAAAATACCACTAGAATTCTGACTAAAACCAAGAAACTTGAACATATTACCTCTGTTTTGGCCTCTTTACACTGGCTCCCTGTGCAGTACTGAAATTATTTTAAGATTTTGCTGTTAACTTACAAAGCCCTGAATGGATTAGCACATATTTATTTGCAGGAGTTACTGACCCTGTATCTTCCAAACTGCACTCTGAGATCACAGGATGTGGGGCTGCTGGTTATTCCTAGGGTCGACACAAGCAACATGGGAGGTAGAGCTCCTAAATTATGGAATGCTCTGCTTGTTGTTTGTCAAGGGAGCGGGACTGTTACAGTTTTCAATTCAAGACTAAAAATGCACTTTTATAAAATGGCTTTCTTATCTTAGTGGGTTTTAATGTAACTTTAAAACTGCTGCTTTTGTAGTTTGTGTATACTGTTACTAAAATCTGTTATTGAATTGGTCTGATTGTGGCAGTTGTATGTGTGACATGCTATACAAATGTATTGTGGGTTTTTTTTTTTTCTGCTATGTACTGCACAGTGCTTTGTGATACTTTTGTCATAAATAAATATCTAAAAACACATTTAAAAATGTATTATTATCTGCAGCAGTTATTGTAGATTTTTTACTTGTCTTCCATGAGTTCCCTTTGCTACAGCTTCGGACACCTAACTGTCCTCGCAGTCCATTATGACTGCTGCAACAGACATTAATACTTAACTGTATTCCTTTGTAAATGGTTAGAAATTATCTAAAAGGATACACTTGTGAAAACGTGTTGTGTTTGTTTGTTTGTTTTGTCTAAAGTAAACTGTTTGTTTGTTATTAGACTACTAACACGATCCGGAGCAGTAGCCAAAGGCCAACATCAAACCTGGACACCAGCACTTTCCTTCTTTCATGGATAACGACATTTTGCACCACGAGCACCAGTTCACTCACTAAAGTGTATGGTTTTTGTGTTAAGTGTGGGTGTATAAAGGACGGGACTTTTTGGTTACTGGTCAAACCTGGGGATTATAAATAAAGTGATACACACCGCTGTATCACTTTACTCCATTATTGTTTACTGTTGTTTGCAGTCAGGCTCTGGACAAAATACAACTAATAAACACCCTTGCACCTGTATATCGTTGTGCCTGTTTCTTCTGCACCGCTGTATTGCCTTCTCCTGCACACACAGGTAGGTAGCATGATTTCCATCACAGCTCTGCAAGAGCACCCCAATCCTAACCTGAACATCCACTAGATGCCATGCAGTCCAGGGTCTTTCTCACACAGAGACTACCACTACATTATGTATTGCACTGCACATATGGTGTATGAATGTTGTTTATTGAAAAAACACTCAGTTGGCTCCATGGTAATCATTTATCTGTTGACCTTAAATGCGAGTCCGTGCTGCACGTCACAAACACTGTCTTTGCCCAAACCCCTAACCGAGTCACTGTAATGATTTACCTTTTATTTCTGGAATAACAGATAAACAGGTGTTTAAAAATAACTGATTGAAATTCCCTTTACCCTAATAACTTTCGAAACCTTTTTTTTTTTTTTTACATATGTCCCAATATTTAGCCCCATGTGAGGCTGTGTGGTCCAGCACTTAAAGAAATGGGCTTGTAACCATGAGATCCCTGGTTCAAATCCTAGCTCAAATCACTTAACCTCCTGTGCTCTGTCTTTCAGGTGAGATGTTGTTGTAAGTGACAATGCAAAAGTTCACACACCCTAGTCTCTTATCTCATAAAGCACTTTGTGATGGTGGTCCACTATGAAAGTTGCTATAGAAAGATGATTATTATTAGCATGTCCAAGACTATATGCTAAAAACAGTTTATGTATGTTAAGAATAGCCTAGAATATTCAAAGCATCAACATTTACATTTTCTTCTGAATGAAAAAAACACCAAATAAAATTCAAATGAGGAACAACTTAAGACAAGCGAATAAATCATATGGCTGGTTTGTTTATATCATGTTTGATGCTCTTTTTCTTTTTCAAAAATGTGCACTAATGACTATTTGGAGTAAATTGCATTAGGAATCTACCCCATATTGTATTTCCACAAGAGAGTTTGATATATCCCAGTGCCAGCAATGGGTTAATTCGATAAGGGCTGGGTCTGCTGTTTGTGGACTGAGGTGTTTTTCTGTTCTCTTCTAAAAACATGTTTGTGTCAGTCCTTCTGATGTAACTTTCCGTTCAACCACACTGGCTCAAGTTCTCAAGTCCAAAGAGCAATACGTGTTCATGCACTGCACCTGTGGTCCAGACAGTATATAACTGTATAGGGATAGCAGTGCTTGCACAGTGCAGTTGGGGACTCAGACAACCCTTACATGCACACAGTTCATATCTCACGGAAACAGTCTACTGAAAAGGATGGACATTGGCATGGACTTGCTCCACAGCTCTGGAGTGAGCATGGTGCAGTACCTCCAAACCCACTACAGAGACTCCCAGAGCTGGTTCCTGTTCGTCTCCTTCGCCGCAGACCTCAGAAACACATTCTTCGTCTTCTTCCCCATTTGGTTCCACTTGAGCGAGTCGGTGGGAGTCAAACTCATCTGGGTGGCCGTCATTGGGGACTGGCTCAACCTGGTCTTCAAGTGGTAAGTAGTGGAGATGCCACCACTGAGAGACTTGGACGCCTTTACCTGAATGATGAATTGCTTTTAAATTAAACCTTTCTGTTAAAGTAGATCATAAATACACTAATAGAAAACAATAAACTAGATACATCTAATACTTCCATTTCAACAGAGTTTGAGGCATTTAAGCTTAATTTTATTTCAGCTAGCTTAATTAGGCACATTTGAAGTTGATTAATCACACTACATCCCATTTCTACAGGTTACTTAATATTAAAGATCACAGGTAAACTTAGAATAGCTCGAACTGCTACGCAAAGGGAGTCTTAAATTATACCCTGTACATATTATCAACACTTAAATGGGATACAGTATAATATAATCAATGGAGGGGCTGAACATTAATCCAGCTATGTGAGCTTCCTTGCATATTTCTGCTCTAAAAAGTACCATCCTTTCTCTCTGGTGGTGAGGAAGAAGTCACTGTGTCAATTCTTTCCTTTGTCTACTCTAACACTCTATTATCAGTTCCATTTATAAAGTAATTGCATAGGGGCTGTTTGAATGATTACAATGTCCAAATAGCACGAGGTCCAACGGCTTTTATTTTTTGCACAACACCAGAATGCTTTCCAGTCATTGATGAGGCTCCATCAGTGACGTCATAAAATCATTAAATTATCGTCTGACCTTGTTGTTGTCTTGAGCTCCTTGCAAAACAAAAAGTCTTCCTTTATTCCCTTATTCCACACATACCGAACATAGGCAAGTAAATGGGGCATTTTAGAAATGCTTGTGGATTCATCGAGTTGTGTAGCAAAATCATTGTCACACAGCTGATCAGTTCTTCTGACATAAAAGCGATCTGTCGTTTGACAGTGTCATTTAACATTTATATGTTTACCAGTTCCTTGGCCTTCTGCTTTCCTTTACAATTTCAAAGGCACACAGATTATCAACTTTTCTGCACCACTATGTACAATGCACTACAAGCTTTTTAACTGCGGTAGATGTGGATTTCATTACGGCTTTAGTACCAAGCAGTTCCTTAGACTTTTGTTCCAAAAAATGAATGTTGTTTGTTTTTATATATTTCATGCTTGGTAATTAAATGTCTCTGTAATTTGGAGGGTTTTAAACATTCATTGGACAGTACTTGTGCACAAATTACACACTGTGGCTGAGATATATCTCCACTTCCAGTACAAATAAAACCGAAATTCAAGTAGCTGTCTTTGTATGTCCTTAATTTTGCAGCTCCTAAACATAGCACATTAACACAGGTTCTTTAACAAAATACTATAATTATTCCAAGATAGACATTTATTCATGAAAACACAGACTATATCCTCAAGTGTTTTTCACTTTTTAGAACAAAATGATGCTGTTGACACTTGGGAGTAAAAATATCAGAACGTTTCCCCTTCTGTCTATTTTCTAACGTTTCCGTTCTCCCTGTTTGTTTCTTGACAGGATTCTTTTTGGACAGAGGCCCTACTGGTGGGTTCATGAGACCCCCTACTACAGCAACACTTCAGTGCCTCACATTGAGCAGTTCCCAGTCACCTGTGAAACCGGACCAGGTGAGCATTAAAAACAACAGACAAAAAAAACCCACTAATGAAATGTCCCCTTGTGGTCAATGAGTAGAAAGCTGTTATTCTATTATATAATCCCTTATTACTAACAGTACATTATTATTCCTTAAATAATAACAGTACATTTTATTCTTTAAAAAGCATGTCGTATGCAGACAGGCTAAAATAATGGAATCTATTCAGTCTTAAACAAAGATTCAAGTATTCCAAATTCTAAAAGGTATTGACAATGTCGACCCAAGGGACTTTTTCAACTTGAAAATGATGAAACAAGGACCAGGGGTCACAAATGGAGATTAGATAAAGGGGCATTCAGAACAGAAAATGGGCACTTTTTCTACACAGAGAATTGTGGGAGTCTGGAACCAACTCCCTGATAATGTTATTGAAGCTGACACCCTGGGATCCATCAAGAAGCTGCTTGATGAGATTCTGGGATCAATAAGCTACTAACAACCACCGAGCAAGATGGGCCGAATGGCCTCCTCTCGTTTGTAACCTTTCTTATGTTCCTTGTGTACATTATTACTAGACTGCAGATCAGTACAGCAATCAAAGATAACTTTTGAATATGCCCAGTGAAGTGTTCCTAGTTATGCATGTGTATTGTATTGATCCCTTATACTGAAGAGCAGTTAGGCAAGTAGTGCTGCTGTTCATTAGCTACTGTATCAGTATCTGAACCTTCTACCAGTGCAGTATCTTAAACATGTGCTTGTTGTATTGCAGGCAGTCCCTCTGGTCACGCCATGGGTGCAGCTGGTGTTTACTACGTCATGGTCACCTCCATTCTAACCATTGTGCTTCACAAAAACAAGCCCTCAAACACAATCAAAAACTGGTAAGGTCTCTTCAAATTTCAAGATTGTTTATCGATTATCGAAATCTTCAAACACTCAATCATAAGTTACAATGGAAAACTAAGTTTACAAATGTCTTGACTTATAGTGCTTAAACATGCCAGGGGACTCAGGTTTAAGAGATGTTGTTGTAGTATGAAAATACAAATTTTGAATGAATGGTCAGACAACTAAAAAGTAATTGTCTAAAAAGTAGGCCATTATCTTTAGATCTTTGTAAATCTAAAGAATCTAAAGATCTAAAGAATTAAATATATTTAATTAAAAATACTCTTTTGTGAAACAACTTTTCCTAAGTTATAAATTCACACAATGCAGTACCAAAATAAATCACACACGTACAATAATTATCATTCCAATGAACTAATTAGATTTTAATCCACTTCCATAATGACAAATTACTTAATTTTTAGTGATTTAAGTAAGGTTTTTAATGCATTATATTTTCAATGTTTGTAAAGTTACGATTTCACAAGACTCTTTTTTATATCAGTTAATATATTTTCCCATTTAAAACAATGTTAGTTGAATTCCAAATTGAAACATCTTGATCGTCCACTAGATGGAAGTATGACACCATTTTGATTGGATTGGAATCGTATAGCATTCACATTCCTTCAGACACCAAATCTGGCAAGAACTTTACATGGTCCTGTTATCAGTTTCAAGATACAAGGTGTAAACCAAATCTGTTTGAAGCTTGGTACTTAATCTTATAAAGATTTGAATTTGTTTAACAAAGTCACATCTGATTGCTCTTCACAGAGGGGTCTTTTGTAAAACAGATCAAAACGAGTTCTTTCAATTTATAATCTACTTAAGTCTGGCTGCCCAACACAACAGGGGTTTTTCTCTAAACGAATTTCTCTGGAATCAATGAGAAGTTATTAAAGAATACATTCAAAGGCCATATTCTCATTTTAGCAAATATAAATTGTACTTTTTACATCACAGTAGTAACACCTTAATATCACTGTAAAGTTATGGCAGCTGCAAGCAGATTTTGTAATTACAGTATTTACATCTGTGGTTTTTAAAGTGTATTACTTTGTAACCACAGATATGTTAGTAGATTACTACATGTAGATTATGCTGTACTGTACTGTACTGTCTCTAAATGCTATCTGTGTCCCATGTTGTCTCAGGTGTGTGCGTGCTGTGCTGTGGTCAGCATTCTGGGGTGTCCAGCTCTGTGTCTGTCTGTCCAGGATCTTCCTGGCCGCCCACTTCCCACACCAGGTCATCACAGGGGTAATCATAGGTCAGTTTGCCTTTTTAGTTTTGGCATTTGGTATTCAAAGTACACAAGAATTAATAGCTGACAATGTGCCCTTCATAGAAAATTCTTGCTTGAAGGTTGTCTACAGTGCTTTACTGTAACATTGCACTTGAATCCTAATTTATCAACCTGGCTTTAAAATAATGGCATGAGATGTTGAGAAAAAAGGCAAAGATAGTTGAGAAAACTCACATTACCCCCATGTGTGCTGAAGCAATGCTGTAGGATTATGGTCTCCATTGTTATGAATCCAGCACATTTTACAAGCACAAAAATAAAGCATGTTTGACTGTCACTATGCTCTTATTAACAGGTATGCTCGTAGCTGAAGCTTTCAGCCACATCGAGTGGATCTATGGCGCAAGCCTGAAGAAGTACTTGCACTCCACCCTGTTCCTGTTCTGCTTCGCTCTGGGTTTCTATCTGCTCCTCAGTGCCCTGGGAGTGGACCTGCTCTGGACGCTGGAGAAAGCCAAGAGGTGGTGCGTCCGAGCCGAGTGGGTCCACATGGACACCACACCCTTTGCCAGCCTGCTCCGCAACCTGGGCACCCTCTTTGGACTGGGGCTCGCCCTCAACTCCTCGCTCTACATGGAGAGTTGCCGAGGGAAGCAGGGCCACAGCGCCCCCTTCAGGCTAGGCTGTATTGCTGCCTCGCTGGTGGTGCTCCATCTCTTCGACTCCTTCAAACCCCCCACCAAAATAGAAGCCTTGTTTTACCTGCTGACTTTCTGTAAGAGCACAGCTGTGCCGCTGGCCACTGTGGCCATCATTCCTTACTGCATCTCCAGCATGCTGAGCCGGCACGACAGGAAGCTTTTATAAAGCACAGAGTAGCTACTAATGTAGACACGGTGCTACAAAGAATAGGATTTATTCAACCTGTAAAGTAATGGTTATAAAATCGTGAGCTTTTTCCATTCTCACAGAATACTCTACACAAGTACAGCTCAACGACTGTTATCTTTTGGAGTGAGTGTTGTTTAATTTATTGGCTAGACCTCTTCTACGAGCTTCCCCAGCCCAGCAAACAAGATTGATACAGAATGAAGGCTGCCCAGCTTTACCCCCATATCATATATATCTAAGCTGATACCTTGCCATGGCAAGGTATTCTAGATGCTTTTTCTGCACTGAATTACTGAGGTTTTCCCCATGATGTCATCTACCAACCAGACAACTCTGCAGATCAGAAGTGACAGCAATAATGAAGGAATGTTTGCATTAAAACATGGTATGGCTCCTTCATTGACAGAGACAGCAAGCAACACGCGCCATGGCAAGGAACGAGAGATAGACAGTCCATGGGTGATGGTGAATGAAGCATTGTATCTGCTCTGTATAATAATATTTCCTATAATATTTCATTAATCCAGAAGCATTAGTGAAAGTATTAGGCCAAAGAGAATAGGGTCGGTTGCCATAAGACATGAAATAGGCACACTTTAACATTGTTTTAAAACATTAGTGACTTTTCTATATTTTCTATGGCGCTCACATTCATTTGTGAGAATTGTGTGCCTGTACTTTTCAAATGAGTAAAAACAGTTGGAAACCTGTAATAACTACAGGCACATTAAGTTAACGAGGAGATAACAATCCAAAAGGAGCATTTTATATTAGTGATGGAGTTGTTTGTCTCAGAGAACAGTCAATGCAGCCTCTAATTACAGCTATTTTTGACTTAGTCTTTCCTATTTAAATAACTTTTTTTTAAGTAGCCAGCATCATCTGGGAATCTTCCAGTTTGAAAACAGGTTTACTTCAGTTTTGTGATCTACTTACTCTTTAAGAGCGCGATTGGGAATAAGCGCTGAAGAATGTAAAATGCAGAAAGATTTCACATGTCATATAACACATTGTGAATACCTCATTAGCTAATTACCCAACTACACAACACTTTTACCTGCTGTTTTCTGACAAGCACATGTGCCACACAATATGGAACAGTTAGAAAACCACAAGAGGATCGCTCTGCTTCTCCAATAGCCATCCATGGCACTACTACACGGTTTGCTTCTTAACCCAGAAAGCCACTATAGTATTTTAGTGTCAGGTTGTTAGGGGGTATTTATTTGAGGTTCTCTGGGAGCTGCTTGTAAAGATTGTAAAGCTAACAGCAGTTATCACTGTTGTTATCAATAACCTTTCTCTTGTGTGCTTTGGGTTGTTTAAATGGTTTGATTTTATAATAAAAAAAAAAAAGTAAAACCAACAGTTGCATTTTGTTCTTCTGTTCTACAGAACATCGTGGTTCAAGCTTAGCAAAGGAGGTCTGATTGTAATAATACATTTTAGGAGACTGAGGGCCAGTGGTTTAATGTAGAGACCTAGTTTGAATCAGGTGTAGAAGGGGAAATAGTTATCAACATATCCACCAGGAGGCAGTAGTGTACATTAGGCATCCTGACTAGGAACAGTCACTCAATTAACTTTCATTACTTAAATTTCATTCCCTACAATTCCCACTATTTTAATGTATATTGGCAGATACTGTTAGTGCAGTTACAGTATTGAAAATTATGATTATAAATGTTATGACAGAGCTTACATCAAGGTAGCATTGTATTTGAAATACAGTAACCTAATCTTATTGGTTCCTCAACCTATATAGTCCAGGCTCACCTTCCAATATTTGTACAAAGAAAACCAAATATAAATATCCGCGGCAATTACAAATTTTAAATGACAACTGTGGTGAGAGTTTGCCACGTCTTTGTAAATTGGGAATTAAACTTAACACCTATTATTAAATAATAGATAATATGTTGTATTAGAAACTGTTGTTATTTCATTTTAAACACAAATCTATCAGTCCAGAAGGCGAGATCCTGGGCCAAACAGTCATTCCACAATACACTTTACAGCTTACAATGCTGAGCTTCGATCTTTGAATAACATACTAAAGTGCCAATCTCAGAAAATAATATTTACAATTGGTGATCACAGATTTATTTTTGTTTTAACCATACTTTTAGTTTAGAAGTGAAATCTTTAAATTCATGAGTACCTTTTAATGTCATCTGGTAATGAATTCCAGAAAGTTACACCTTTAAGTGAAAATGCAATTTGCGCAAATTTTGAATGTCATCTTGCCTCCATGGAGTTACATTTAACAGCTGCCCTGGTAATTTGTTAAATGTAAAAACATTTTTAACGATTATTTTCATTCATTTTCCAATTTTCTCCCCATTATTATTCAACCTGGTTCACCGCTGCAAGCCTCGAACTAACTTGGGAGAGATGAAGACGAGCACTCACATGCTCTGAAAAAGCCATCAGCCGTCTGCTTTTTTCACTCTGCAAGCCTGCCGTGCAACCATGTCCAGAACTTACAGCGTCGGAGGACCACACAGTTCTGAATTGCATACGGGCCAGCCCGCAGGTGCCCAGCCAGCTACAGGGGTTGCTGGTGTGTGGTGAGCCAAGGACTCCACAGCCAACCTAACCACTACCCTGCGTGGAAAGTGCTTGGCCAATTGTGCGGTGCCCCCTTCCCCCCTGCAGGGGAAGATTACCTGCTGTTCCTGCAGCCACCACCAGAGGAGATAGAACTACTTTCCAAGGGTCTGCACCTGCCTTTGCTTTCTGAGGGTTCACAGCTGCCATTGCCTCCCGAGGGTCTACACCTATCGATTGCCTCCTGAGGGACTGCTCCTACCGTGTCCTGCACTGCACCAGCCTGCACCGCCTGGGGATGCCTGCGCGCCACCGCCTGGGGATTTGTGGTGTTGTTGCTGGAAATACTGTTTCTGGAGCCCCAGAAAAGGGAGCTGCCGGCTACAGAGAAGGAGAGGGAGGTGAGGAGACCATGTCCACCAGCAGCGGTTTCGCTGCCAGGATTGCATTGGCTGGAGGAGACAACTTGTTTGCAGTCAGCTTGGCCACTGCTAGGGTTGGCATGGGAGGAGAACCTCCCACCATGGCCACCACCCATGAACCTATGCACCTGTTCCTGGACCGGGACTATGACCGGGACATTTGGGACTTAAAGAAGGGAAGTGGCCGTTAGGGCCAGGTGTGGCAGAGGAAAAGCCCTGCACATAATTACAGGGGGCAGGGCAAAGCCCTGCTTGTAGATACAGTATATGTTTGTTTATTAAGCATGTGTGAATACATTGCTATGATTTTAAATGTATTGGTGTATTATTATTTAAAAGAATGTATTGTAAATACTGCACTGTTTTGTGTTTTTAAACAAGTGTATTATTGTGTCTATTTAAAAAGAGTATCTTTTGTTAGTGTTTGGTTTAAATGTGGTCTGGCAGAGGCGGTGTTAGTAGCTCGTCTTGGCAGACAGCTTGTGAGTATGTGGCTGGTGCCGTCTGTTAAATTATTGTTTGAGTATTTGTCATTTTTTTTAGATGGTCACCAGTATAAAAGCCAGCAGCTTTTGTTGTTCAGGATGGGATGTTCAAGAGGAGAAACTTGAGAATAAGACATGAGAAAAATCAAAAACAAAAACAAAAGCAAGCAATTGCTACTCGTGCTGGGCAGACCAGCACGGTATTTGTTTGGATTTGTGTCCATGACGTGTTTTTGTTTAAATATTTATCTTGGCTCTGGGAGCAGTGATTTTGTCAACCTTTTTATTTTATTTTTGTTTCAATAAAAATGGTGCACAGGCGCGCTTTCACCCAAGTACCTTGCCTGTGTGTCTTCAGCTATCTGGGCTGGGAACGTCACTGCCTGGCTACCCGGTCACAGTGATAAACCCATTAAAGCCAATCGTTCAGTTCTATATTAAACATTACTATTATTTTTAGCTTTCGTGATGGAAATATGACCCTTTCATAACCAAGTTAGGTTTTTAAAAAAACTAATATTTACTCAATGGAAGAAATAATTTCTGACAGTACAACTGAAAAATCAGTTCCCCAAACACACTATTAGATCACCCCGTGTGGGGACCACTCAGTACAAAGGACAGGGAATAGCAACTGCTGAAGTGGTCCCGAGCCCATTATTATTAGATATAAACACTTGCATTCATTATATTACTGTACATTAAGTATGAGACAAAGCAACAACAATTAGCCTAAAGGAAAAGGAATAACAAAACGGAGAAATCATAATATAGCCTAACAGCAAGTGGTTCTGACCACTTTTAAAGAGTGGTCCAAATGGTCCTGAACAACTTATTTGGAGTGGTCCCAGTGGTCTGGACCACTGTGACGTCACAGCGCTGAGTGGTCCAGACCACAGGCCACAGGCCACAGAATGCTACAACACCTTCTCTCTAAATTTCAACACTAGATGGATCGTTACTCCCAGCCAGAAGTCAACCACTGTGAATGAAGGCTTGAATAGACCATCCTTCATCAAGTGGCACTGCCGAGGTCACAGACATAACTGAATTTGAGATGTAGATGATTAATGTAGACCTTGGGGAGATCCACCTGTTGTAAAGCAAACCTCTCACAGCTACCCCAGAAACCTATCCTGAACTCAAGCAGAATTTGAAGAACATCATTGCAGTTGCTTATAACTGTTCTTACCATGCTGTCATAATTTTAGTTGGTAAGATAAAAAAGGCAAGATAAAAAGCCCACAGTAAACACTGAACTATGTTTGTAGCTCAGATATAGTTTTCACTTGTAGCTATAGTTAACTTCAATTTTGTCATTGCTATAACATTGGTGAAATATTATGTCGTCGAAGTTATAACTGCTTTTATACCATGAAATATTGAAATATACATGCCTGTGTTGAGCAATTCCAATCCCCGTTCACATACAAGGTGTTCCTTTTTATTGCTGCTTTTAAGAAAATATATCATGACAACGACACTTTCTTGTTATCTTTTTCGAGGGTAAAATACATACACCGCACGTTTAAACGCCTGCTGTTCACACAAGTACACTTAGTGACAAAGGTGGGGAAACAGACGTCTGTTTCAGAGGACACGGCCCCTTTAAGAGGTGTGTAGAACACGTCACAAGAGATGTGTTCTAATGCTGTGTTCAATTCACTTCTATCCGACAAACGAGAGACACTGAGAGAAAGGAGCGGTATCTATACAGTATAGTACCAATCACTTGGGACGATCTGTTACTGTTATATGGATTTTCACAGCAACGGCATTTTTGCAAAACAAGTAAATAAGGTAATTTAAAAAATTGTAATTACAGCTCTTTCAAAAAAAAAAAAAAAAAAAAAAAAATCTTAGCAATATATTGGTAAGAGCAGTAATGATAATCCGTGCATGTTTGCCACATAACGCGCATATATATATATATATGTGTGTGTGTGTGTGTGTGTAGCTTTTAGGGATATTTCTGTTAAACTATAAAGCAATTAAACAAGCATCTGTTCAGTTGTTGACATTGTGTGTACCGCGGAATAGAAAAATAAATAGCGGCAATATGTTCCTTTTGTGTATTCGGTTAAACAGCCACTCGGGTTCGTTTACCGACTTGCCCGAGTGATGACAGACAGCCGCACTATGCGCTTGTTGTTTGTAGTCAATTCAAGTTCTTACTGGGTCATCTCACACAATTTACCGCATTGATATACGCATCGCCTAGAATTATAGTGTGTGTGTGTGTGTGTGTGTGTGTGTATATATATATATATATATATATATATATATATATATATATATATATATATATATATATATAATATCTGAGAACACCATCTAGATATTTTATTTAACCCAATGTAATGAAACAAACTACACAGTTGTGTATTTCATATTAGGTTTTGAAATGCCACATTTTTTAATTGTTGGCAGTTTTTTGTTAAATATATGGAAAATTACAAAGCGGTATGTAATGCAATATGTTAACGTAACATTATTCAGTAGGTTTCATTTGACTTTATGAAGCAAATGTAGTTAATTATATAGAGTGACGCAAAACGTTTGGTCATAGCTACTCTATCCTGATTGGTCAAAACAGGTCACATGGGGCTGTTATTTAGGCAGTAATACACGACAGGGTTGCGTTGTGAGACGTGAGAGTCCAAGAAGTGGATGGATGATATTGAGATTCAGAATCATATCGTTCTTAATTAAAATGCTACTTCTGTTAATATAGTACAGTATCAACAAAACCAATACAGTAAACCTGATTGGAATCCTACTTATTTTAAAACACAGTCCTTTCAAATATGTGTTTTCCATATTGTATCTTTTGTGTGTTCCCTAAAAAATGGACAGGGGTGTAACGGGCCAAAATGAAATAATCAGATCTGCGTAACACGCGTTTAACCGTCACTGAAGTCAAAATTTGTAGGATATGTGAGTGCCCACAGTAGTATTTTTTCATCTGAAATAGTTTATACTTGGTGGACTTTTGGACCCAGTGGAATTCAAGCTACCACTCCACATGACTTCGATTAATTCCAAGCTTGATGAGGTTTCTGGTTTAAGGCAGGATAACCCAAATGTTCCTACCCGGTCGTCCGATGGATTAACCTAATACTCAGTGAGAGCTTTAATCTCCGGGCTGTTTTTATTTGATTGGGGAGGGTGAGTGTTTTTATTGGACTGGGGAGGGTGGGTGTTAAACATTCTGGGAATGTCATCTCTTTTGATGCTCAACGGTGCGGATTGTGGAAGATTTATTATCGGTTGTGCCTGTCACAAATGTTTGTGCAAGCATTCACATAATCTGCCCTGGAGAAAAACGAAGTTACATTATCAGTTATGGGAATACCGAGCAAGTAGGCTGTTATAAAGTCTGAGAAGAACATTTAGCTTAAACCAATGTTGCTGTTTTGTAAACTGAATATGGCACTTTAATATGGCAAATTGTCTGCCTCATGTTGGCCATAAGGGAATTATTTTAAAAGTAGGCTGCTATATATTTAATGTACATGTTAGTTTGTTGCTTAGAATCATACGTGTAGTGTATGCATGGTCAAGAAATATTTTACACGTGATTAAGTGTCCTTTTAAATAATTTTAAAAATGTACCCCATTTTTAAATGTATTTTCTATTTAAACTCTAAAACGACACTGTCTTGTTAAAGGCTATTTATATTGTAATTAGTTCAGCCTTTCTAAACTTGTAACCATATGGTTCCTTTTGTTTGTTTTTTGATAAGGTATGCACAGGCTCCACCTGATTGTCTCCAGTCTCCCCCTTTTGAAGTAGGTGTGAACACCATGCACCTTTAAGAAGCTCTCCAGAAGGGATCCTGGCTGGCACATTACTTTTCAGAAGGAGAAGCTTTCTGCATTTTAAACAGACATGGGGAACCAACTTACTGAGATTGCTCCCAGCACGCCCTTTTTGCCAAACTTCCAGTCGCTGCATGTTGTGATCATTGGGTTGGACATGGCAGGCAAAACGTCATTGCTGTACAGACTTAAGCTGAGGGAGTTTGTCAAAACTATCCCCACTAAAGGATTTAACATGGAAAAAGTCAAAGTGGCAATTGGAAGCTCGCGCGCCATCACTTTTCAGGTCTGGGACGTGGGTGGGCAGGAGAAGCTGAGACCGCTGTGGAAGTCTTACACCCGGAGAACGGACGGCATTGTCTTTGTGGTAGACTCGACAGAGACTGAGCGTGTGGAGGAGGCTAAAGTGGAACTACATAAAATCACACGGACTTCCGAGAACCAGGGCATTCCCGTGTTGGTCCTGGCCAACAAACAGGATTTACCTGCGCCGCTCTCAGCCACTGAGATGGAGAAAGTGCTCGCCCTGCACGAAATGAGTGCGTCCACATTGCACCACGTGCAGGGTTGCAGTGCAGTAGATGGACAGGGGCTGCAACCAGGACTTGAGAAACTGTATGAAATGATACTCAAACGAAAGAAAATGCTCAGACACAGCAAAAACAAGAGATGAAGCAGATAAAAAAAATTAAAACAAAGGACCTTCGCTTTGGTGTGGATTCCTTTTTAATTAAAAAGATTGCAGCAATCTGATAAGGGAACATCATGATGGCCCGAGGTCATGAGCAAAATTACTTTGTTCTTTTAAGTGACGGCAGACAGTATTGAATGCTTTCTTCGGTAGCATTTGCTATACCACTAGAGCAGCTTTTGATATACAAGGATGGCTGTTTGTGATTGCTGTAGCACAGCACATCACATTAACGTAATTTTTATTCAGTCATCGGCACTGTGTTACAGAAACGGCTTTACAAAGCTGAATAAGCTAAGATTACAGCTTGCTAAGATGACAAAGCCATCTGCTCTTTAATGACCAGTGTGCCAGTGTTTATTTGACAAAACCTGCATTGGTACTATCACCAATTAAATAATTGTTTCTTCTGATAATAATGGTTGTGGAGATAATGTCTGAAGTGAGATTTGTGAGCTGTTTTCAAAAGCTTGAAATGTAGTTGTGACGATGACTGTTTTTACAAACTATTTTTTGTATAAATAAATTATTGAAAACTTACAAATTCATAGTGAAATACTAATGTTTGCTTTTATTTAACTAAACAACAACACCTTTATTAGAAGCCTTTGGGAATAAATGCTATGTAAATATGTGTCCAGAAGGCAAATTATTATGTTTGATGGGATATATGTATGCAGTTTATCAAAAAGAAAAAAAAAATATCTCAGTGTACTGCTTATACACCATGACATGGTACATGCTGTTTCTCATATGTGATTGGTTTTCAGTAAAGTTTTAATCAATGGAAAATGTTTTCTTTTGGCCAAAATTGATTAGTTGCTTTTTAATAAAATTACTTTTTATGGTACAGGCCCTAATCCTTAGCCTTCAATCAGGATTCAAGAACCACTATGCATTAGTTTAGTTTAGGCGGTTACAGGCAAACATGCAAACCAGTATTTATGGAACACACTTCATTTTCTGTGGAAAGCCTATGATTCTAACGGATTTATGAGAAATTCATAAATGCAACTGTGGGGAAAACAACTGGGAGCCGTTTCATTAACATTGGAGTAGGCTGCCCACTGTGCCTGTGTAGACATTCAAGAGGGTTGGTAAAGCTGGAGTTGTTTTAGAAAAACAGTACTTGGATGAAGACATTTGAAGTCAGACAAACCTGAATGACTGCATACATATCAATTACACTGTCTTAGCGAGTTTACATGTAAGTATCTGCATGTTTGATCATTATTTTGGTGGTGGCGTGGAGGGCTGGTGAAAAAAATGACGTGGTGCTTTTGTAATTCTAGGCTTTCATGAGAAATCAATCACATTTGAACCTTTTGTTAACAGAACAGGAAACACAGTCAAGTTTAATCATTAAAAGGTTATTTAGCAAATATAGTACACACTATTGACAGGACTGTTTGAGCTGACTGATTCACATAACTATTACGTATAGATATAGATATATATAAGCTGCATCTCCCTGTTGCAAGTTTCTTACAGCAATACTTTTATAGAGGGCTAGAAGGCGCTTGGTTGGCAGGTGTTTCCTATCCCAGACTTATCATTCTTAGACACAATAACACCTTTTTAGTATTACAACGTATGCCGTTGAGTATAAAGTAGCCAGACAGTGTATATAGTAGTACTAAAAATAACTGATAGTACATTTAGACAACCATTACTACAAGAAATTACAGAACATACAGACGTTAAGTCATTTTGTTAAAATATTTGTCTTAAATGTATATAACACTGCTGTTTATTAATGTAATGCATCCCTCTAAAAACACTTTGCAGTCACAGCTAACTACAGCTGGCAGGTATTTCTAATTTCCAACTCCTTTATATCCAAAAATTGCTGTAAGACTTGCTAATCTGAATTTATTGGGACCTGTCCAGATTAATTGTTTGTTCAGAGTACCGACTGCAATCTGTGCCGTACTAAAAAGGCCTGGTCTTTGTTTGATTGTTTTGATACGGTTCTAGCCTATATTTATTTAAAAAAAATCTGTAAAAACCTCATGTTACAGCCTTCATCGAGAGGGCACTATGCTATTAGAAAATAATTTTTCTCATAATTTTCTTAAAAAAAAACAAAACAAAAACCCAACACTTTAGAGCCTATGTTTAACTTGAAATTGCAATGCTTCATTGGGTACCTTTCCACTGAGAAAAGTTTTAGGAAAATTGTCCCAAAAATGATCACATATGGGCTCCTGAGTGGCGCATCAGGTAAAGCCACCCGGCCCAGTGCAGATTGTGCCCTATAGCTTGGAGATGGCCGGTTCAAATCCAAGCTATACGGCTTCCAACTGTAGACAAGCACTGCCAGGATGGGGTAAGGGTTAGGTCGGCTGGGGAGTCCTTGGCTCACCGCACACCAGCGACCCCTGCAGGCCAGCCCGTACGCAGTTCAGAACTGTGTGGTCCTAAGACACTGTAAGTTCTGAATATGGCTCCACACCAGACTTGCAGAACGAAAAAAGTGGACAGCTGACGGCACTCGTTTCAGAGGATGCGAGTGCTCATCTTCATCACTCCCGAGTTAGTTCAGGTGATTGCAGCAGTGAGCCAGGTTGAATAATAACTGGACTCTCCAAAATTTGGAGAAAAATTGGAAAATGAATAAAAGTAATTGTTAAAAAATAAAATAAAATAAAGGATCACATACATAATTAGAGAAAAAAAAAACTTTAAAACATACAACTTTTTTATTTGTCAGAGCTGCTTATGGTGCATCTGAACCATGCTAGATATTTGAATGGATCAATATTACTGAACTGTCCATGTCTTGGTTTATAGTTGTTGAAAGATGCTGTCTGAGCTGCAGTCGAGCTTACAGTCTGATAGGCTGAATCGGAGGGTGTGAAGTATTGCTTGGCTAGTTTTGGCAGATAATAAATGAAGTAAAAATGAAAAAGTTATAGAATGTATAGAAGTTATACGGTGTCGTGAGATGAGTATAACCGCAGGCTTGGAGACCTTACTCGTGGTGACTTGTGCGCGCGCAGCTTCAAAATACGCCATGGGGCTGTGGCTCAATAGGCGTGACAATCGAAATGAAAATAAAATCAACAGCAGCACGCGCAGTCGTTCAGACCAACTGGGGAAGCAAAGGGTGATGAATGCGGTAAGTTTAAATTGGTCCCACATGTTGAGTAATGCACATTATTAATTGAGAAAACAGTTGTGAATTACTTTAAAGGCCCAATTTGGGAAATGTTTAATGTAAGGACAAGCAATCAAATATAAATCATATTTTTTATTCATGCACAACCAAAAATATAATATAGTAATAAGAAAAATGAACCTAAATGTGTTTATAAAAATGCACAACAGCAAAACCTTGTGTGTCATAGTTGTGTATGTGTGCCAATACTTAGGTGTGTGTGTGTGTGTGTGTGTATATATATATATATATATATATATATATATATATATATATATATATATATATATATATATATATATATTATATATATATATATTCTCTGCTTAAATTAATTTGCCAGATTTTCAACTACCATTTGCTAAATGCATGATTTAATCCACATTTGTGTTAGGACTTTTTCTAGTTATCTGTAGTAATTACCCTCGTGCATTATTCCATTTAATTAACTTGTATTATCAATCATGAATGTGCTGGCATTGTATTGAACTGTGATAAGACCAGTGAGCCCAGTGAATGTTGTCTTGTAATATGAGCTGTTGTTGTAGGCTCTATCAGCCTATTGTAACTTTGACTTCTTACTGTCTCCCCCTTTGGAGCAGCAGGTATCTGCTGTGATTTACTTTTAGATTCAATCAAGTTGCAAGAGGGGAGTTTCAGGAAGGGGAGGGGTGTAGAACATTAAAGCTAACATGTTTAAGATGAGGGATGGTAGAAAATCAACAATTCAAAAATAAGTAGATCAACTTATAAAAGACCCTACTTCATAGAAAGTTGATTCTAAATGACTTTTTTAATAAAAGTAATGTCCACCTTATATTTGTAGCAATGCAGATTATTGAAAAATAAACTGGCCATAAGCCTTATTTTGATGTGATAGCAGCTATTTGTTACAGCTGTGGCTTTTGGTGTGATCAATATTTAACAGAGTTTGGTCATCACTCAGCTAAGCTACTTGTGACAAAGAAGGGTTGTGAAGCTAACATGACTGTTTTATGAAGGGTTGTGAATTTATGTAATATTGTTTAATACAATGTTTTCAGCGGAGTGTAAGGCAGGATATCGTACAGCGTTCAGAATTTTAACATGTGGACACTGAGGGTACCGCTACAAGGATTTTGCCCCCGGATATGTGGGTAAAGGGACATGTGACATTTTGCAGGGGCTCTACAGCAATGTAGAACACAGTAGCTTCTCCTCTATGGAGTGTGCAGAAAGATACAACTCCAATCCTGGTCCAGGAGGGCCAGAGTCCAGCAGTTTCCTGTCTCCAAAAGGACTTATATAAGACATTTTTGTATTGACCTATAGCTGAGGTCAAAGGTCACAGGCAAGGATGTTTTTTGACAGAGCATATATGGCTTCCTATATCCGTTCACATATAACATTCGCAAAGCACCAGCTAACTTAGGACAATGTGGCTTTGACTTGCACAGATTCTTCTTCATCATACCTGCCAGGGATATTATTAATCAGAAACCAGAACTGCTACGCATCATATTGCACATGTAAAGTGTGTATCCTGAGATTTCCCAGATTTCTGAACCTGTGGTCCAAGGTTCACATCTCTCGGTTTCAAAGAATAATTTTTTCAATTTCAATTCTCTTTTTTCTATATTTCAATTTTTTCAATTTAGTTTTTTTTTTTTTTTTACATTTTGTCTGATTTTAATAGTATTCTGATGGGTAGGTGATATGATGGATGACTATCCATTATTTTTGTTCAGTGTGATTGTTGATTGGGTGTTGCCCATGTTAAAATCCAATAAAACGAAATTGAAAACAAATCAAAAAATAATTACTTTGTGGCTTGGCCCCACTAATTAAATCTGAATTACTGTCCTGTTATATTTTTGTTTGTTGTTGTTTTCCTCTGTTAACATTTTGTGTTCCCGTTGTCTTTGTTCAGTCACATATTTCTTTGTGTTAATGTGTGTAATAAAGTTTTTCATTTAAGAAGTTACATTTGGTGTTTAAGGAATATCTGAAATGCCTATATTTGTGTTCAACAGGTGGACCTCCCAATCCATATCAACACACTGATTAATAGTGTTAAACCAAATACACTGTTGTGTTGAAAGTCTTGAAATTAATTGGCAGATCTTTTATTCAAGCAACCAAAGTGTTATGTATTCTAAGAGTAGTAATCTAGATTCTACTTTTCAAATATTGGGGCTTAAGAAGGTGTCGTTTTCAAAGTATTTTTGTCAATTACCTGTAGTGCACAACTTCAATCCTCATTGGACAGGGAGTCTGGGGTGTCTGGGATTTTTATTTGAAATTTGTCAAGTATAAAAAAAAAATGAAAAACAAAGATATTGGTGCCTACTCGTTGGGGTGGTTGCGTAAAATATATTAACAAGACATTTACAGTGATTGTTTCATTGTAAAGTGTAACCATACATATAATAGTCATAGTATTGTAAAATGTACTATAAATTCTTGAAGCATTACACCTCTCGTTTCACAACATAAGCAGTGAGTAAACCGAAATTGACTCCAGCCTTGTTTTTCACTTGTCACGTGATAGGGGTGTGACTTATTCAGCGTATTTTGAAGCTGCTCGCGTACAGGGCACCATGCACAAGGTCTCCGAAAGCAGCACAAAGGAATATATTAATGGATAGGGTAAGGGTTAGTGTTAGGTTTTAGGGTTGGGGTTTGATTAGGGCCAGGGTGGCTTAATATGTAGAGTTTCCGAGCTCTAGAAATGAAAGGAGGGAGTGCTTGGCAAATGCCCTCGAATCACTTGATGCCACCGGGACACTTTCTAGCGGATATTCCTTTACGCTGCGTTTCCGAGCCTGCAGCGATACACTTTTGGGAATTGGGCACCACACAAGGATAATAAAAAGCAGGGTGGGACAGAGTGGGCGGGGTTTAGATGGGAGCCCACTCTGCTAAGTCTGTTGCGGAAAGAAACACGTTGAATGGGCGTTTCGTATATAATGAATACTGGATTGGTATATTTACTGTCATTTTTTAATGGCTGATTTGATTATATTACTACACCAGAATTTATTTTTTAAGTTTCTCATCTGCTTTTACTGCACAGGCTTTGCTTATGTCCAACAAAATTGAGGATTTCATAAACTCCTCAGTAAATGTTACGACACCCAGTTTATGTTATACAGCTAGCTATATGTGTACCAACAAAAACGAAGGGACACCTTGCAGTATGAGAACAACACGAGTATGTTTATTTTCTACTGGGCGAAATAATCAACAGTACGCTTCCCTTAACGCTGTACCTTTACAAACCTGGTTACAGGTTTTTGTCAAGCTTTATAAATAATCATACATTTAAATAGTTTAAAATGCTTTGGATTAATATTGAGTTTGAAAAGAAAGATTTGCTGTATGGCAAATATGGTCAGGTTAATAACTGGCGCGTAACTCGTAATTACTAGAGTCCTCGCGACAATAAATAATCTCGTATTAATTTATAGTAGCAAATTAACTTGAAAAATTAAAATAAACAGAAAACCTCAACACAACAAAACATTGCCTAATACATAAGGGCGAATGCTTTATTGATAAAATCATTCATTGGACAGGAACATAATCGCATTTTTATCATACTTTCCGTGTGCTTCCATTGACTTCTACACACAAATGGGCTCCAATAATGGCGCCTGTGATTTAAAACGCATAGAATGATTGGAGTCTGTCTGGTCCTTCTTTTTATTATCATTGGATCTACACCAGAAACGCGGAACACGAATTATATCGGATGTTATGGCGTGAAGTGTAAAAGTCGAGCTAAAAGTGAGCACTAAATATTATAACTGTTACAAACGAAATATCTGTACTGTTAAAGATAGCCATGTTTTATAGAATATTTTCTAAAAACAATCTTAAAAAAAAAGAGGAGAAAAAAAATAGAAACGATAAGTACGTCATATGAGGTCAGGGGTCAGATGAGCACCAAAATGGTGGTTGGTCCCTGTGGTTTGTGTTCGTCGAGTATGTTTTGATTTTTAAAACGTGTTAAAATTAGAAACAAAGTACGCGTTTTACATAGCGCGTCCTAAAACGTTAGTTTAACTTTTCATTTCAGATAAGGCGTGTTTAATAATATTTAGAAGTTTTTTTGGCAAGTAATAGGAGCACGCAAACGACTATTTGTTTGTGACTTTTCTTATACAGTTTTTACAAATTGAATGTAGAAAGAAACCTTTAAAAATAATGGCTGACGGTGGAGTTGACGAGCTGCAAAAACTCGAATACCTTTCCTTGGTTTCCAAGGTTTGTACTGAATTGGATAACCATCTCGGGATCAGCGACAAAGATTTGGGTAAGCGTCTTACTTTTATTACTTTCCAAATGTGAGTTACGGGAGCTTTTGTATAACACGTGTCAGTTTATTCTAGCAAACCTGTACCGCTTGTGATTAAAAAAATATGTATGGTACACGGAGGATATCTGTAATTACGTGCGGGCATTACCTAGGTAATCGCGTGTCGAGACAAGTAACGTAGGATTTACGAGGCGGAAGTTGGCTTGTTATTTTCCTCTTTCTTATTCGCCGTTTGTTCTTCAAACTTTGATCTGCTCCAAACGGAACGATTGGCTTTATTTAAGTAGTTAAAATCACGTTGGGTTGAAAATTTTAGTGTGGCAGCTTTTAAACGATATTCATGGGGTCCAGTGGTCCAGCTGTCTTTCGGGTGAGTTGTTGTAAGTTACACTGCAACTGATGCATTGTTCACACACCCTAGTCTCTTATGTTGTAAGCACTGTGATGGTGGTCTACAATGAAAGGCGCTATATAAAAAAAAAAGTAATTATTATTTCTTTTTCTTGCTCAACCCAACACTGATTTCAGGGTCAAATCTGCTAACAAACATGGCACAGATAGCGAGTTGGCATATTATCCAATTTATGCAAATTTAATAGGATATTTTAGGTTAAGTAGCTTTGTGCCACTTATTTCAAAGTTGATTCTCACAGAGGGGGAACCCCTCTACGTCCCCCTGTGTATTTATCCCAGCTTATTCGCATAATGCAAATGTAACACAAATTGAAAAAGTAACTGAGGTATTTTGGGGGTTAAGTCGCTTTGGGCCACTGATTGCAAAGTTTATTATTATTATTATTATTATTATTAGTAATAATAATAACTAATATAAAAAATATTATAATAAATTAATAATAATAATAAAAATATATTATAATAAATTTAGCTGACATCTTATCCAAGGTGACTTACAAGTATTACAATAAAAATACAATATTACAAAATACCCGGAAGTTATTATTATAATAGTATTACTATTATTAGTCATAGTAGCACTATAGTAGTACTGGTAGTAATAATGCTACGGTACCAACAGTCCAGATTTTTCCCAGGACAGCTCTCTTTTTTTTTTTAGGTAGCGTGTCCCCACAATTTAGTCAAATCTTATTCTTGTCCTGCTTTTGGCTAGTTGTCCCATTTTTCATGAACGTCTGTGTTTGGCCATAACTGCAATTAAGCAGCGCCCGGACGGACAGAGGTAACTAAAGCCAACTGGCCCTGTAATCCTAGAGACATTTTAAGACAGGATAAGTTTGTAAAATTGACTCAAGTATAAGAAATTAATCTATAAATGAAGTGTTAAACCTTCACTTCATTTCCGAGCACTCTTGAGGTGTCATGGGCTAGTCGACGAAACACAGAGGACGGTAGGTGCCCACTTGAAGACCCCAGAGATGTACCTTACTTAGCTCAATCCAGACGGTTGTCATGCTGATGCGCTAGGGAGACCGCACCGTAGTTGATCCCCAGAATCAGCATCGCAGTCGTTGTGTGTGCTGGTACGCTGGGGAGGCAAAATAAGCTGATCCCTTGAGCCAGCATTACACTTCAGCCATCAACACCAGGCAGAAAGATTTCTACATCATCAGATGGAAAGAAACGCAAATGGATGGAGATGCAGATAGATCACGCTAGTTTAGTGTAATGCAACATCTTAGTTGGTGCTTACCTTGGTGAGAGCCGAGTTCAAATCAGCATGAAGGGCCCTAATTATAATACATGCATTGGCATGTAGGCCAGCTGTTTTGACCCTGAAATCAGTGCTGGGCTGAGCAAAAAAGAAATGAATATTGTTTAGGAGTTGCCCCTTTATAAATATCCACAGAGAAATTTTCAGCCCAACGTGATTGTGAGTTTGTGAAGTTGTCTGGTTGTTACTTCATGAGTCATAGCTGCCCAGAATCTCATGTCAGTTAACCTTAAAGTGTATTTTGTTTATATAATATGGCATTTAATGTAAATGTTAATGGTTTGTTTGCTCTTTTTTCTAGCTGAATTTGTGATAAACCTGGCTGAGAAGAACCCCACATTTGATTCCTTCAAAGGAGATCTGATTAAAAATGGAGCAGAATTCACAGTAAGGCTTTGAGACTTTGCTGTAGAGAGATTTCTTCCTAATTTAATTGAATCCACTTTTAAGAGTGAGGTCTGTGAAACCAACCAGTAGTTTAAATTAATATTTAAAGTTTAAAATGACTTGCATTTTCAATAACAAAGTAGGCTTTTATATAGTTTCACTATCATTTAAACACATCATTCATTTACTGTGGTGTAGGTTCTGTAAATGTGTGTGTTTTTTTTTTAATCTGTACAAAATTCTCACAACAGGAATTTTCCATTTAAATGTTTAGTAAAGTACCATGCTGTTTAGCGTTTCTATTTTCATTTGCCGTTTAAACTTTTGAATACTTATTTTGTGTTAATATTCTTTCATTCTAATTTTCAGCCTACTTAGTTCTCTGAGGTTGTCCTAAAGATTTTTCTAAGGCCGTTTACCAGAAATATTTACCCTGTTATACTGTGCACTTAATTCAGTTTCTTATGTGTGTGTGTTTTTTTTTTTGCTTTTTTTTTTTAGGATTCTCTTATTAGCAATTTGTTGCGACTCATACAAACAATGCGACCTCTGGCAAAGACATCTTCAAGGAAAGGTAGTGTAGCTACTGTGCTGCTGTCTAAGTGATGTTCATTTTAAAGTATGTGGTTGGCATGTTACTGCTTTAATTCTGCCTTCATCACTCGTGTTTGTGTTTCAGGGATGGATCCAGTGGTTAAACCAAAGTCTGAAAAAGAGAAGCTGAAGGAGCTATTCCCAGCTCTGTGCTGTCCAGATAATCCCAATATAAGAGTGAGTTCATATAAATAAATGAAAATGTCTTAGAATTCAGTTTAGCTACATACAGTTTATACAGGGAGTGCGTTATAACCATTTAAAAAACTTTAAAGCTATTAGATTGTGGAACTAGTGCCATGTTATTTGCCATGCTTTGTCTCAAAGTAAGTAACAGGATGTTCTTAAATAAGTCATATTAGATTTGCATGCCCCATGCTTGTCTTTGGGAATGTGAGGATTGTGTAATCTGACTTATTCTGCTGGGAGATACTGAGAAATAAAATAAATAAATACCTTTGCAAAGAACAAGAACACTGTGTATATTATCAAGTGTGATTCCAGTAACCAAAATCTAAAAAGCTCTATTAAGATCTTACTAAACTATAAAATATTTTCCTGAGATGAGAATTTGACACCAGTGTGGCAAATAGCACTGTTTTCAAGTTGAGGTTTACTCAATGTCTCCCAAGAGATCGACACAAATATAGTTTGCCAAACTTTATATAAAACAGTGCACTTTGGAAGTTCAGAGCAGTTCTGTGTATGCAGGAAGTATCAAGAAGATATCTTATGTACTTTGAAATATCTGACCTCTCAACATGGCCACATTCAGTGCTCGTTTTCATGTGTCATGGACATGCCCATTATTGGCCAAGAATTTTGCAATCTCTAAATCTGACACTGTGAGATGAAGATGTATTTGATACAGAATGACCCAGTTATTTTTTATTTTTTTTTGCTCCAGATTATGCTTGATGATGATGATGTGAAAGTAGCAGCTGATGCCATGAAAGAACTTGAAGCGTTCATGCCGAGCACCAGCAAAGAAAAACCAAGAAGCAGTAGACACCGGTAGGGTTTAGTGCATAGAATATTTTTGAAGTCAGTTTTGTTGATTTTTGGCCAGTTCACGTGAGTGTGTGTGCTATTTTAAATTCCTGACAAACAATGTTTAAATTACTGCCATGAAATATGAACCACAAAGTTTAAAAGTTTATGGGATGCCATACCAGCCACCTGTTTTGATCATGAATAGACCCCTAAGCTTCATTGTGCACTTTGATTTACTAACTCTAAATTTAATTACACGTGGGATAATTGCATTGTCATTACTGATTTATAGGTGCATTGTATGTATTGAGAGCACACAAATCTAGCAGTTAGAGCTCTGGCCATTGATCAGTTCCAGTCCTGATCTGTGATAAAATATATATAGTATAGAGGTCACAAATTTAAAGAAGGACTACTCAGGATGTTGAGTAATTACATTGTATTTGTATTAAAAAAGAAGCGCTTACAAGTATTTTTTCAATGATGTGGAAATGTCCCCTCACATTGTAGGAGTAACTAGAGCTGCGTAATTTATTGGTAAAATCACAAGTCTGTATAGAAGTCAATGGGAAGAAAAATGGGATCGGATCTGTGGTCACTGGAGTCGGATCATGAGATGGTGTTTTACTACGAGGATCTGGAACAGGTCCGTGATGTTGATTAGATCCTGGAGCTACACAAACCTTAATAGGGAAACTCACCAGTGAGAAGTGAACATACTAGGGGTTGTACATGGAGCCATTATCTGTATTCATGCCCATGCTATTAGTATTTGTTTATAAATTTGTGTATGTATTCATCAGACTGGAAGTGGGCAGGGGCAAACCCATGAGTAGTTTAAAACTTGTTTTTTTACAGTTATGTACACTGTAAAAATGTCTTGAGTGACAAAACAATGTGTAGTTTAGTTTTCAATGCAACACACATGCAAACTTCACTTATACTGTGTGTAATATCTAGTGTGCAGCCTAGTCCAGTGCTGTATTTTGGAACAAAGCTCTGATAAGTGGGGCTCTACGTTTTTGTTTTTTATTTTTGATGACATAACGTCCCTTTGTTTTGAGCCGACATCGTTTCTTAATTAAACTCTTGTAGAAGTGTTGATTGCAAAAGAAGATCTCTGTTGTGGTTTTTTTCCTTTCTTCCCGTAACTTGAATGAGACGCTCTGTTTGATTCACTGATAATCAGAAATTCACAAAACACAATTAAAGAAAACTTGCATAACAGGTCAAAAAATTTTTGCAACGAGTCACTAGTATTTAAAAATGGGGATTAAAGCAATTAACTTCTCTCGCTTTTTGGTTTCAGTATGATTTAAAAAAAAAAAAAAATTGGTTCAGTTGCAGTGGGGAAAAAGCCACAACAAAAGCATTCTTGTTTTACAATCAACACTTCTACAAGAGTTTAATTACGAAATTAGGTTGGCTCAAAACAATCTTAAAGGGACATTACATCATCAAAAATAAAAACTGAAAATGAAGAGCCCTAACTATAAGCAATGGAACCATAATAACCACTAAGAGTGTAATGAAAGAAAGGTGATTTTTTTTAAGTCGTTTGTGCTATTTTAAATTGAACAGTATTGAAAATAGATACACAATATTTAAGGCTCGTGGCCTGACAGCAGTTGTCTATGTGCAATCATTTCCACAAATGTATTGTTCCCACGTGCAAACCAATATCTCTGCACGCGTGCAAGCAACATTCACAATAAATTTATATACACTACTGTGCAGTTCTGTCCACATTTTACTGCACTTTTCTGCAAATATCTACTAAAAACAATGGAACTATTTACAGTAACCATCAACAACAACAAAGTGGAATGAACAATAATGCAATTTTTTTTTGTCAAACGATTGCAATGCAGAGAAAGCAACACCAATATCAAACAAAAGATGCAATCAAGACTTTTTGATATACACTACTAAAATAACGACATTATTAAAATGTTGTAAGATATTATTAGTTTAACTGTTATTTACAATAGTCTTCTCAATCGGACAGCAAGTGAAATGTAGCGATCAAAACGATTTAATGATGTTGCGTGAGAAAATGTACACTTTCTTCTGTCTGGTGTTACTGGTTAACTAGCAGTTTTGACAATCAAGGCCATTGTTTTTCTAGTTCTGATGATGGTGGAAAGAGAAAGAAACGGAGCCAAGATCGAGACAGAGAAAGGGACAGGGACCGTGACAGGAAGAGGCGTCACCGCTCCCGCTCCAGGTCCAGGTCTCGCTCCTGGGACAGAGGGAAAGGGAAATCCCGCCGGCGATCTTGGAGCAGGAGCCCCAGCAGAGAGCACCGGGACAAAGACAAGGGAGTCGACCGGTGGAAAGACAAGCATGTGGACCGGCCACCTCCCGAGGAACCCACAGTGGGAGACATCTTCAACGGCAAAGTCACCAGCATCATGCAGTTTGGCTGCTTTGTGCAGCTGGAGGGACTGAGGTATGGAATTAAATAATTAAAAAATAAGGATTGTGAAGTAACTTTAATTTTCCCTTTATTGTTTTGTATCAAAGTATTTTCTTAAACGAGATAGCTGCATTTATTATCAAAACAGCTTTATTACAGTTCAATAGAAATGATTGCTGTAACCTCTGACTGGTTGCCTGGAGTTAGACTTTTTACTTGTGTTAACCTATTTTTTATTTTATCATTTGTCAAATATCTACAAAATCTAATGCATTCAAATACCCGTCTATCCTGCAGGAAACGATGGGAAGGATTGGTTCACATCTCGGAACTCAGAAGAGAGGGGAGAGTCGCCAATGTTGCAGATGTGGTTAGCAAAGGTCAAAGGGTAAAGGTCAAGGTGCTGTCCTTTACTGGATCTAAAACCAGCTTAAGTATGAAGGTAGGTGTTTAGTTTATTATGTTATTCTGGTGAAGTGACATGTTCATGTAATTTTTACTCATATCTCATGGGTAGGGCCTACCAAATTCATGGTACATTTTCATAAATTAAGTTTTTGTT
Source organism: Polyodon spathula (assembly GCF_017654505.1). Lineage (NCBI taxonomy): Eukaryota > Metazoa > Chordata > Actinopteri > Acipenseriformes > Polyodontidae > Polyodon > Polyodon spathula. The sequence goes on from NC_054545.1 coordinate 41,109,384, forward strand.
AAAACAAAACAAAAAAATGGTTCAGGTTTTAAACATCATTGTATGCAACAGTAACTCAAACTCTTCTGAAATGTTGCTGTTTTTCTTCATTCCCTGTCTCTGCAATGTAAAAACCTGTCATGTTTTTTTGTGGCCGTGAAATAGAGATATATATTATAAATTTAATTAATTATATGGTCAACCTCTTAACTCATTTAGTGCTGACTTATCCAAGGTGTCGAGTTAATAAAATGCCATTGTGTGGTACGCATTTACTGATGACGTCACTATGACTACTTTTTTATATTTGCTTGAAAATCCTATTTTACAGGTAATCCATATAAATGGACTAAGACTTTCACATGTAGTTTAAAAATACGTTGTATAGATCAGTGTTTTTTTATATTTAAATAGTCATGTTTATTTACACGTAACTTAATGTTGCTTGCGATATGCACAGTAAGCTTGCATTGTAGCAGCACCAACTGCAACTGACTTAGGCAAAACAAAGCTGTATTTAAAGTCAGTCACATTTTACTACTGCTACTAAAATGTGAAGAACATGAAGAAGAATGCATTGGACAAATCAAAAGATCAAATTTTGCATGCAAGTGACATTTAATGCGTGATTTATAGTATTCACACATTGTCAAACAGTTTCTGTTAACGGAAAACAAAACAGTACATGAATGACGCCTGATGAACCTTCAAAGGTTTAGAACTACCTTCATTCGTGGATAGCGAACTAACCTTCTAACCCAGCCTAGTTTTAATAGATTAATTAATCAGACCTGTGGGCTTTCATCGATCTAAAAAAAGAGTAGTGATTGATTAATCTCATCTACCTGAATGTAGTATAAAAAAACGGTGCGTGAAACACCTCTTGAAAAAAGTTGAAGGGCACTTGCAGCATAAAGACAAAACTACTACAACATTTGCTCATCAGTGCTTTCTTTTCACGGCAGTACTACAAGTTTTGTCGTATCATCTTATTCACGAGTAAGTTCACTTATTTTTATTCAACGTATTTCTTTCAGACGGTATCAGAACATTTGTTTTTCCATATTTTCTGGCTTGGTGATTTAAGTACAGTGTATATAGCAGACTATGAAATTCTTTTTCAACTTCAAATTTGCTTCTGAAAGTGATCCAAAATGACTCTGAATGCATCTGGGAACACATACAACCCCAGACCTTATGAGCCAAAGGTTATGTATGCCCTAACAGTTTGTCCGTGACCATTGGCCATTTTCACCCATGTAAATGTCAACTGTACTTACTAAAGTGTATGAAACATGTAAGTAAGAAGTTCAGTTTTTAGTTTTTTCGCTACAGTAATACATTCATAATTAATTGCATATGCCGTACCATGTAGACCATTCAAATTTCCCCCCTCACCCTAATCTAACCATGCTCATGCAGGATGTGGACCAGGACACTGGTGAAGACCTGAACCCCAACAGGCGTCGGAACATGGGTGGAGAGGGCAGCGAGGAGACGACCATGCGGAACCCAGACCGACCCAGTCACATGTCCCTAGTCAGCATGCCTGAGGTGGAGGACGACACGCTGGAGCGCAAACGGCTCACAAAGATCTCTGACCCAGAGAAATGGGAGATCAAACAGGTGGGTGTTGAACGAACACACAGGCCTGGATTCAGTCAACTCGGTGCAGATAGATGACGCCCTGGGGTATCCAGATTTACTGCAGTAAACTAGTGCTGTTTTATATTTACCGATTACAGTGTTATTTCAGTTTCTATTTTTATTCCAGTTTATAAAAAAAAGTTTTAGCGTTTCAGTTTGTTTTGACTGTGAATGTTGTCAATTTCTAGTTCAGTTTTCATTTTAATAATTCCTGTTTTAGTTTCAGCTTCACTAATTTCAGTTTCATAGATTTCGCTTTGTCAGTCTTCCTGTTTTCTTTTGCTTTTTTCTATGACTTAAAACCACAATGAAGTAATCATGACAATGCAGAGCGTTGCCTGTAACATCTTTTAAAAGTGCCATTGTCCTTGGCCACGTGTAGCGCAAGCTGACTACTAATCCTGGCAGAACCTGAAACCTTGTACGTGGAGTCAAGTATCCCACAGAAATATTTAAAGGCTGTTTGTTGACACAGTCTAATTGGTAGGCCAGTCGCCACAAACAAGTTCCAGTTTTTTTTTATTTTTTTTTTATATTCAGCCAACTCTGTTCCCTGCAGCTCTGCTGTGCTGTTTTCAGGCACGATGTGATTCTGAAATCCACCAGAAATAAAGCTACTCTGAACCAAAAAAAACATCACAATTTGATCCTGGTTTTTACTGGTGTTTCTTTTATTTCTACTTCTTTGAACACATCTTTCAGGTAATTGCATATGTGTGTTTTTAGGTGAGTGGAATTCTTGCCTTTGAACTCCACTCTGCTTATCTTGCTTGTTTTCGTCACCTTCAGGCTCATTAAAACAAAACATTTGCTTTTATCGTTGATACTACACAGTACTGAAAGTAATCACACAGAACTTTTGTGCTTTCGTCCAGCCTCATCATCCCCCCCCCACCCCCCAAAATTTACCAAAATAAACCTACGGATTAAGTTTGAATCATAGCCACTCATTTCTGCTTAATAGAGACTAAGGGATAACAATTTTACACATTTCTTTGAGCCGTCTACTTTTGTGCCAATAAAATATTTTGTCAGCTGTTTTACAAGAGACGAGAGGAAAACATAATTTGGTGAGTGAAGAACTCATTCAGCTCTGTAGAAGATAAGAGGAAAGTTTGAAACCTATTTAGTTACTGTTGGTTATATAGAAATGTTCAAATTTGCAACTTTTTCTTTTTTTCATACAAGATTTTTAATTACATGTTTGTTGCCAGTTGCGGTGTCGGGTAGATCAAGTAACACTGTAATTTCTATTTCAGATGATTGCAGCCAACGTTCTCTCTAAGGAAGAGTTTCCAGATTTTGATGAAGAGACTGGTATTCTCCCTAAAGTCGACGACGAAGAAGGTAATCTCATTTCAAAATTCTTTGCTGACTAAAGCAATGTGCTCATTTCAGGGATGGAAATAACACTCCTGTTTCACAACAATTTAACCCATTCCAGGTTTTAGTAGAAGCTTGATTAGCTACAGTTTATAGATAACAAGCTCAGGTGTGACTTGGTAAACTAGTAGTAAAACCAGGAATGGATCAGTATGCTATTCAGTGTGAGTCTTCTTTCCATTCCTGCATTAAACTCTGGAACAACCTTTTCATTAACCTACAGCATTTTCTGTTTACTGAGTAACAGTACTTTCTTCCACTGAAGTATGATTTTAATAGATGGATTTGTACTATAGTCTTTCATATTTGACCTTTTTTGTATTTCAAAAACAAAAGGTATACTGATCCATATTTACTGATTTACAGTAGGCATTTTAACTAAACATTAAATAAGTAAAAATGGAAACAGGTGGTATGCATTTTTAAAATGTCCTTCGTGGTTGTTACTAGAACAACTGTTGCCCAAACAGTTAATTTTTATTGAAAACCCTCTCATTTCAAAATGTGTTATCAACATAATGTTTTAACACGTCCCTGTGTTATTGATCCTAGAAATGTCATGTTCAAAAAAATATAATGGCTACTTGCATAAAGTAATACTGATCATTAAACGTTTTGCATGAAGAGGTTCATATGCAGATTGTAGGCATTACGAGTTGGTGCTGTCAAACCTAATTAAATGTTTGCACTCTAGATGAAGACCTGGAGATTGAGCTTGTGGAGGAAGAGCCGCCGTTCCTGAGGGGACACACCAAGCAAAGCATGGATATGAGTCCCGTGAAGATTGTAAAGGTGAGGACTTCGATTCCATTTTGAAATAATCTCCTAATCCAAAATGTTTATGCTGTTTATTGGTTTAGACCAAACCTGCATAAAACATATACAAACATGCTTTTGCACATTAGAATCAATGTTGAAAGTATCTTTGTTCTATCTTTTTTTTTTTTTTCATTGTTTAACCAGGACAGTTCTTTTAAAGGCATGGAATTCTCACCTACACAGTTAAACTTTCTGCTTCTTCCAGCTATCTAATCACTCTATTTGCTGTAGTCAAGTTGAATTCAGACCGAAGTACCAGGATGCTGCATTTTATCTATAGCATTGTGTTTGGAATAGCGTGAACCAAAAGATTGTCAGCACAATGTGTGACCTAGTGATGTAAACTATGCTAGTAAGAGGTCATGAAATTAGATTTTAGAGCATTGGTTAGTGCTGTTTTAAACATAGCTTTACTGATTTAGCCACATGTGTAGTTTATTTTTTATAATTGTTACTGTTTTCTTGTTGCAGAATCCCGATGGCTCCCTGTCCCAGGCTGCTATGATGCAGAGTGCGCTGGCAAAGGAAAGGAGAGAGGTGAAACAGGCCCAGCGTGAGGCTGAGATGGACTCCATTCCAATGGGGCTCAATAAACACTGGGTAGATCCCTTACCTGATGGTATGTTGTTGTTGTTTAGCAGACACCCTTATGCAGGACGACTCGCAATCGTTACAAAATATCAGTGCAAAGTATTGCATTATAAAATATCATATTACATGTATCATAATACAGATAATAGTTATGAAGGTACAATAAGATCAAATTCAAATAAGAGTAAAATAAAGAGTACAGTACATTTAAGTAAGAGCGAGTTTGACTAACAGCAGTTAAAACTTAGTTAATAAGGTGCTCCAGGGTGTTGGTTGTGCTAGAATAACCGCACATTTTATAAAGTCCTATAAGAACACTTAGCAAGTGTGATAAATGGATGAGAATAATTTCAAATAAGAACAGTTACAAAAAACGTGAGAGTAAAAGCAAGTAGTGGTTGAATGCCTCAAGGTATGGATCAGTTCAGTGCAAGTACTGGTACAAATGAGTGCCATATAGTCCTGTATGGTTGAGAGTTGTGATGTTTACAGATGCTGGCTGAACAGGTGTGTCTTGAGGAGGTGCCAGAAGGTGGTCAGGGACTGAGGAGTCCTGATATCGGCGTAGGGAGAAATGATAGTCTGGAGATAGGAGGGTTTTGAATTGGATGCGAGCAGCGATAGGGAGCCAGTGAAATGAGCAGAGCAGCGGTGTAGAGTGGGAGAAACTAGGAAGGGAAAAGACCAGAAGAGCAGCAGAGTTTTGGATGATCTAGAGTGGACGGGTAGCAGAGGCAGGATGGGAGGGAGTTGCAGTAGTCAATCGGGACAGTACCTCAACTAGGAGCTGTGTAGAGTAGTCAGTGACGAAAGGGCGATAGGAGTGAGCCAGAGCAGAGATGTGCTGACAGTAGGAGAGGGAGGGGTCAAGGGGGACACCAAGGTTCTTGATGGATGAGGAGGGAGGGAGAGAGGGTGGTGGATTAAAGCAGAATAGAGAGCGCGATCAGCAGTGGAGGAGGAAGAGGGGGGGAGTAAAGGAGGTCTGATTTGGAGAAATTGAGTTTGAGATGAAACAAGTGCATCCAGGAGGAGAAGGCTGAGAGACGGGATATTGGCAGAAATTAAAATACATCAAAAAAAAAAAAAAAAATAAATCACCTCATTGGTAAAATTACATTTGCTTGATTAATGGGGTCAATTATCTTTTTTTATCCTAAAAAATTTAATAAATGTGTTGCATGCAAATTGGTATCCAGAAACTGATTTTGAAAAATAAGTATGTACCATTTGGAATACCAAAATAAGACTTTCTTTCATTTATTTATAGCTATACTAATTTTTAGAAAGCAAGCCTTTGATAGTTTGAAGCTACTATATTTAAGGAGTTTCTTTTCTTCTCAAAATGAACTGTTCATTGTTCTGTGTATGCATGAATCCATTTGAACTGCAGTTGGCAGTTAACATGCCACTGTCTTGCTCTATCAGCCGATGGCAGGCAGATTGCAGCCAACATGCGAGGTATTGGGATGATGCCCAACGATATCCCGGAGTGGAAGAAACATGCTTTCGGAGGCAATAAGGCATCTTACGGCAAAAAGACGCAGATGTCAATCCTCGAGCAGAGAGAGAGCCTGCCAATCTACAAGCTGAAAGAGCAGCTCATTCAGGTATCCGATTTAGAATTGTGACTCCATGTCATAATTGTTTTGCTGCTCGGCCTCGCCTTTTAATTCTAGAACCACCGTGGTTATGTTTCCCCAGTGCATTCCTTGTACAAAATGAAGGAATTGATGGCTGCTAGGTCCAGGCCTTAACAGGCTTGTATATAAAAAAATAAGTAAAATACAATAGTGTAGGTTGTATTCAATGTAAAAACATGTATTGTAAAAGTCAAAATGACTGCTTTGGTGGTTCTAGGTGGGCGGGATTATAACGTCTTTATTTTCGCGATCCTGCATCTATTTAGGAAAATGGACAAGCGCATAACTTTGACACACAGAGTAATTTTAAATTTGAAAATCTCAAGGCAGTTCGACTGCCAACCCCCCCCTGCAAAGCCGAAAATTAGGTGGGAGGGATGGTAAACTCAAAGCACGACGCTTTTAAATTTAGGTTTACAGTTACCTGGCTTGAATACTATTGCTTGCTGCCACTGATTTGAAGGTTGACTTGAAGGTGGCCTTTACTGCTTGGTCCAGTGTCTGCTTGATTTCTTTGCTTGTCTCTTCCTGTCAATCAAATTATCATTGCATAGCAGTTTAGCCCATTCCAGGTTTTATGTGCTTGATTAGCCCCGCTGCATAGGTAACAAGTTCTGGTGTGTACACTCAGTAAAACCAGGAATGGATCAAATTGCTATGCAGTGGGAGTCTTACTTTCATCCCTGACAAGTATCAGGATGGAGTATCAGGATGCTTGAATACTTTAACATTTAAACTAGAACTAGGCTGAAATATTTAACGCCAATCAAATGCTGTTGCATCCCGTTGCAGGCAGTCCACGATAACCAGATTCTGATTGTGATTGGAGAGACTGGGTCAGGTAAGACGACCCAGATCACACAGTACCTGGCGGAGGCTGGCTACACCACCAGGGGGAAGATCGGCTGTACCCAGCCTCGACGTGTGGCTGCCATGTCTGTCGCCAAGAGAGTATCCGAGGAGTACGGTTGCTGTTTGGGCCAGGAGGTTAGTGCCATTGAAAACTTCCAAGAAAAGGTGCCGTAGACTACAATTTCTAAAATGGCTTTTTATGCTGTACCTGAACTCCCTTTATTTTCTTCCAGGTGGGTTACACTATTCGATTTGAAGACTGTACGAGCCCTGAGACTGTCATTAAGTACATGACAGACGGTATGTTGCTCAGAGAGTGCCTGATTGACCCCGACCTTGGCCAGTATGCCATCATCATGTTGGACGAGGCCCACGAGCGGACCATCCACACTGATGTGCTCTTTGGGCTGCTCAAAAAGGTACATTGCCTTTTATCTGAACCACTTCATAGAGTACAAACTTAATACACATCCCTTGCGACATGGATATAGTGGAGGTGCAATACATCAGGAGTTTACATGTATAGAGGACTTATTTGTGGTTCAACTGGGATTGAACTTGCTGTTGACCTGCTTTAGCACGAGCTATTGAAACACAATCTGGGAGAAGATGACACATACATTTTTACATGTACATACTGTAGTTGAAGGTCATGGTAATTTTTATACTTTATTATGATTTTGATTACCCTAATTTTGTATTTTTTGTACTACATTTGCTACATCGCATTGAAGTATCAATATTTAGGGAAATACTTTAAAGGAAGAGCACTAGTGTTCCTAAAATGTGAACTATGTATTGGAAAAGTACTTTTTTATATTTATTTCGATTTAGGGTACAAACAATTGCTTGAAGTGCTATAAACTTATATTTTTAAATTGACACACTTTTTTCAGTGGAAGACTGAATTAATGCAACACACATTTGTAATGTTAAAGGTGCTGTGTACTAACATGCATCTTGTGCAACTTCTGCAGACTGTGCAGAAGCGCACTGACATGAAACTGATTGTGACGTCAGCCACACTGGATGCTGTGAAGTTCTCTCAGTATTTCTATGAAGCTCCCATTTTCACGATCCCTGGAAGAACATACCCTGTGGAGATCCTGTACACCAAGGAGCCGGAGACAGACTACCTGGATGCCAGCCTTATCACTGTGATGCAGATTCATCTGACTGAGCCTCCAGGTACGAGTACAGAAATATATATGATAATCTCTTGTAAGGAATACAAAGAGTAAGTTTGAAAAAAAATAAATACTCAGGATATTTTTTACTAAACTTGGTCATACACCACTGACTAGAGGCTTATATACAGCCTTAGTAATACAAAAGCACTATAAGTGATGTCAGTGAAGGGAAAGTTAAAGATTTTCAGGCAAACTGACTGAATATTTAAAGAGTTTAGTGATAATAGTGGTCAAATGAGTTATTCGGTCTGCACAACTAAATCACAGCGACTTAGTCTCGGTAACACGCCTTAGATAAAAGTGTTAAATATACAATAAAAAAGCTGTTACAAAAACTGTACAAATAACTCTGCTTTGAAATTGAAATGGAAACTTTGTCAGGCAATGGAGAGTGCTCTGCATCACAATGGTGAACAGTTGGATGTAGCCTACATAATGTTAGATGTTTACATTTGAGAGACTTTTTGTATAGTTTCACAGTTCTCAATTTACAGTTGAAAGGATTTACAGTTTGGACGCTCGATTCAGGGGGGGAAGAAAACGGTTTGCTGTTTTTAGCATACTACACATTCAAACCCCTTTTGTGAAAGCACACATTTTACTAGTTAAAAAGCACAACTGTGTAATGTAGTGAATGTATTACACAAAAATAAATGCAAACAGAAATCGATTCACTTGTCAAGATTGTTTCGTTCACCATTATGATCTCTCCTACTTGTTTCATTGTAACGCAGGGAGCTGCTACTTGAACCATGTTTTTTTTTTTTTTTTTTTGATGTAAGAATTTGCGCAAAAAAAAAAAAAACATACCTATTGTGTGCATTTTTAGCATTAATGTTTTGGGGGAATAACACCAAATTACAAAAAAGCACAGCCATTGAAATGTCTATAAATTAGCAATTTATATACACTGAAGACATGAAAAGAGTTGGAATGTGTATTGCACCATTGCATTTTAAAAGTATTGCAATTTTAAGCCTGTTCTGTCACAATTCAGTTTCATTGTCTAATCTTGTCATTTCTGCAATACTGTACTTGACAACTAAGTTCATATTATTATTATTATTATTCTTTTTGATATTGTCAGGGATGAATTGTTGTGCACCCATTTCTTTCCTGAACATTAGATACATCCTAGAACACTTCTCTGTTGCTTTAGACAGGTCTTTTCTTTTTAAACATTTTTGAGTTGGCACGGGGCTCACAGATCAGATGGCATCCAATCGAGCGACACTGCCAGTGAACACGTATAATTTGAAAATTCCTGGAAGCGCAGTTATATTGAGCTCAGTCGAACATAACGGCACCCCACCCTCTGTTTGCCCTTCATTTGCCAATGATACAGTACGCCTTACTTGTGGCGCTTGCGCTGGGAGGTGCACAGTAAAAAGTGCAACAATAATACATTATGATAATGGTTCATTTTCTCGCAGGACGAGGTTAGACAGAGTCCAATTGAAATGTGACAGAACGGGCCGTGCTGAGCAAGTTTGTGAATGGGTTGTAGATCAGATGTGCTGAGGGACACTGGCAGCAATGATGGGTGGGCTTGCAGGCAAATTTTTTTTTTTTAATTTGGGACGCATTATGGCAAGCAGCTTGGGCACTGCGACAACTGCCGCCAATGCCGTTGGTTATTTCGCACCCTGGCTTTGTGAAAAACCTTAATGCCCCTCTGTGGCCACGGTCTACAGAAATTGCATGTAGAATTAATTCCACTTTACTTGCATATGATTTTATTCCTATCTACCAACCATTGTTTAGAACTGGTGCAGTCATTATTGTAGCTTAGTTATCCCACTGACCATGCTTTAAGCTGCTGTTGTCCTTTTAGTATAAGCCAAACTTGTAATTGTATTTGTAATGTCTTGCTTTGCTGTGTAGGTGATGTTCTAGTTTTCCTGACTGGTCAGGAGGAGATTGACACTGCCTGTGAGATCCTGTATGAGAGAATGAAATCCCTGGGGCCAGATGTCCCAGAGTTGATCATCCTTCCTGTCTACTCTGCTCTACCCAGTGAGATGCAAACTAGAATATTTGATCCGGCGCCGCCTGGCAGCAGAAAAGTAAGCACGTTGGACTGTCTTTAGACCCAGATCACATTTTAAACAGTAGATAAGGATATGTGTAATTTTTCATTTTATAGTGTTGCTATTTAAATCAAGTTATTAGCATAATTTTTGTGTTTTGTTTGAAAGGTGGTTATTGCTACAAACATTGCAGAGACATCCTTGACCATTGATGGGATTTACTACGTGGTGGATCCAGGATTTGTAAAACAGAAAGTGTACAATTCAAAGACTGGAATTGATCAGCTGGTGGTGACTCCAATTTCTCAGGTTTATTTACAGTTTTATTGCAATTAATAATCAAACAAATTTGACCTGCACTTTTAGTGCATTAAGAAGAGAGTTTATAATCTGGGATATAACCCTTTCAGGATGAATGATAGTGAAATAATAGAACTACAGATTTATAAAGAATACATTCTTGAGCTTTGCAACCTCTTAAAATATCTCTGCCCCTTTCTGTCTTACCTAAGTAATAGCAGCATCATTCATTCAAAATAACAACATGCACAACTGGGGAAAAAAAAGCCAACTAGTGAATTCCCAGAAAGCTTGTAAGGGAAACCGGTTTTGCAAGCATTTGCAAGTATGCTCAGGTTTGCTGAAGAAACACTAAAACAAACTGATACTCTGTAAAGCTCTGCATTGCAAATCTTCGAGAAATGGGCCCCATAATTTACAAGTTGTGTAGCTCCCAGCCCTCACCTATAAAAAATGTTCCACATTTATCAGTTTTCTTTTTACCTAATCCCTGAATGCCTTTGTCTCCCATAAGGCCCAGGCTAAGCAGAGAGCAGGCAGAGCTGGCAGAACAGGCCCTGGGAAGTGTTACAGGCTGTACACGGAACGTGCATACAGAGATGAAATGCTGACCACGAACGTGCCTGAAATCCAGAGAACTAACTTAGCCAGCACTGTGCTGTCATTGAAGGTATGCTTTTCAAATTGCACTAAAGATGGTGAAATGTGAAGTCCTACGTTATATGCAGGTGCTGGAATGTTAAGTTCAGTTCAGTAGAACAGAAACAACTATTTAAACTGCAAGCTGCTCTTAAATTATTTAATGAGTTTAAGCTGCTATATTTTTGCTGGAAAGCTTTCTTGGCCAGTATCGATAATTATGTACCTCACACCTGCACAACTGTCAAAAGTTCGGTAGTGTTGCGCTTGGTTGTATTTTTAATTTTATATCAAATGCATATCATTTTATTACATAATTTAAAAAGCAGGTTCAAATTACAATTTCTTAAGTTCTTTTGTTTCTTTGTTTTCATGATGTTTGCAATCATTTTCTGGCTGTGTTTGTGTGTAAAGCAACTTAAGACAGTATCTGCAATACTCCATGATTGCAAACATCATACAATATTAAGAAGACAGTAAATGGTGTGAATTGCATGGTAACGCACATTTTTAATCCACGTATAAGGAGTCGAATTGAGTCTGCAGCCTTTAATAACCCACAGGTGTTCTTGTTTGTTGATTTAATGAATGGTAATTAGGTGCCTATATGGTGTAGAACACGCTGTCAATAGTAAACCCTCCCAGAAATGTCAGTAGTAGTCATTTTTAAATTGGTTACTAACTGCAGTAGTTTTTTTGATAATAAAATATCTCAAAATTAGTAAAATGAACTGAATTTTCATGGTGACATTTTGCACAGGATGAATTTATTAAATGAAGTTGGCCAAAATGCAACTGCATTTACATTTTTTATAATTCCTTCCAGAAAAACATGATTCTGTGATCGCAGAACAAAATGCAGAATTAGTCCCTGCTTGCAGAATTTAATGCACAGTAGAAAAACAATTTATTTATATATGCCGTACACTGAAGTAAAAATGCTGTTATTGGCTGAACAAGATCACATGACCACGCAGTATGAATGGTCTTTTGCACGGCTCTGGGCGAATTACCTCTGATCATTCAATCAATTATCTGTCAAGTTACCTCTGATCAATCAATTATCTATGATTTATTTTCCATAATCTCGATCTCTTCAGCCACTTTACAGTTCCTGTAAAGACGCGGGCTGACCTAGCAAATTCCACCGGACTGCAGTATCTAAAATTGGGGTGGCGATCGGTTGAGTTGGATCTTAACATCGAAATTCAGCATATGACAAAAAAAATAAAGCCTAGGTTCATATTTTCTTGAGTGTGGTAGAATTGCAGGCACCAGTGTGTTATAATGCTGTGAGCAGTTTTTGTTCAGGTTGACTGATGTGACATTCTGCATGACTGCCTCACTGCCTGGGAGACAGGAGAAGTTAAACTAGTGTTGAAGAAACGCAGGCAGCACGTTTGCAGGAATAGAAAATAAGTGCAGAGCGCTATTACTGTATGAGAGACACTGATTTCAAACATCAACTTAGTGTATAAAACCATGTGTATTTTAGATTCTTAAAATGCATAAAGAAATTAAATAATAGTATAAATAGTGAAATAAATAGTGAAAAATGTACTCGGCAGTGATACACATTTCCAGTAAATTTGTAGGTTTTTTGCGCTGGTTGGCAGAAGGATAAATTACATGAAGCTTAGTTTAAAATGTTTGTTTACTTTGTATAAAATATAGTGGTTATTGTGTTTGCTGCAGTATTTACACACCATTTACACAAACTAGACAGTTATTGGTGGTTACATGAATCTGTCATTCTCGAGTGCACCAGTGTAAGCTTCTGGCAGGCACTTGCTTTCTGTAATACTGTTCAAGCGAGAGGGGTCATAAGTTTTTCCAGGTCAGAAAAACAAATCCTACATTTTGTGTGGGGGTGTAAAAGGCTGTTTTTCAGTCGGGAGTGCCAACACTATGTCCTTTGTCTAGAGCGCTGTTGAGTAGTTCGTTTTTGGATTACTTTGATGGGTTATTCCTTTTTTTCCCCATCACCAGGCTATGGGGATCAATGACCTGCTGTCCTTCGATTTCATGGACGCCCCCCCAATGGAGACTCTGATCACTGCAATGGAGCAGCTGTACACCCTTGGCGCTCTGGATGACGAGGGGCTGCTCACGCGCCTGGGGCGCAGGGTAAAAATGCACTGTTAACATCCATTTTATTATAGGGGTTATACCTGATGAAATAATGCACTTCCATTGATTTTATGTAGGTCTCACATGTGATTTTCTATCAGGCCGTAAGTTCAGTCCAGCGGTGTACAAACTTTTGCTGAGCTCCCAGAAGGCGTGCGAATCCACCAAAGAGCTGGTTCGCTTGCTGCACAGAAAGGTTCCTCAAGCCAGAAAGCAAACTGCGCCTTGGCGTCCTAGGGCTTGGCAGCACCAGACTCGGCAGATGGCATTGCCTGCAGGTCGGGGGGCTCCCCACCATAGGCCATAAATGCATAAAAGGCAACAGTGAAACCACCAGCGGCTCCGCTGCAGCCCTAGGGGTTTTCTGCCACAGGTCCAGGACCCTTATTCAAGGAGCCAACTTGCTCGAGTTCCCAGTTTTGCTTATGTAATGGCAGGTGACTGTTGAAAATGCGTCTTGTGTCAGGTTTGTCCATACATCGGTAGTGATGGACATGGAATTACACTCCTGCCTTAAATCCTGTCAAAGCTTTTCCTTTGCACGTTCGTGATCCAGCGTAATGATTTTGGATATTGTCTTTTGACAGGGCATTTCATAACCCAGAACAAGATTTGCAATCAGATTTTTAAACGTAGCTCCCTCTACTATAGTAACAGGTCCGATATCTTGTGTGACAACATCCACTATCAGGCCTGTTATTTCTTTTGCTCTGATGCTTTTTGGATCAACTTTCTTTCCAAAATAAGCTGTCACTGAAGTTGTTGGCAGCTGGCAGTCTCCCCCTGGTGGTGGAGGCGACAGTCTCCCTCTATCACTGGGGACTAACCTACTGCTGTTGCTCCCGAAGTCCTGGCCTCCCAGCAACTCCTCGTTGTTGTGATGGTTCTGGCTTAGTTGAGCCTTCGCATGCACAGTCTTGCAGTTGAAGGGTTCTGTAGTCCCCCTCTGTGTAGCATGGTGGTGCAGTCACCTCGACCTGTGGCGCAGCTGCCTTTTTGAGCTGTGTACAGTTTCCCCGGGCACGCACGCTCCCCAGCCAATCCGGACCTCCTGATCAGCTCTGCGCCGGGCGAACCTTCCTGCTCAATTAGTTGCCTAACAACGCGTCTCCAGTTCTGCGTCCCTACTGCACACAATTGCACAAGAACCAGCGACAGGGTTCTCCCTGTCGTAGAGATGGACAGAATTTCACACGAATGAGGTTAAAATCCAAAATTCCCCATCCTGGATGAATCACAGACTGTATGTTGTACGCAGATTTAAACACACTTAAATATACATGGTTAGCAACGACATGACGGGTTCAAGTGCAGATACAAGTGGATTTCTTTAAACTACATCCTTTTTTCATAGTTTTGCTGCTGTGATGGCTATTTCGTTTCAGACTAGAAATTGTGAATGGATTTAAACCTGGTTTCGGATAATCCTCTTTGCATAGTTAAATGAATGCTATTGTTGACAGTATCTTCCCTTTCTCAGATGGCTGAATTTCCTCTGGAGCCCATGCTGTGTAAAATGCTGATCATGTCCGTCCATCTGGGCTGCAGTGAGGAAATGCTGACCATCGTCTCCATGCTTTCAGTGCAGAACGTCTTCTACAGACCAAAGGTAATGTTTTATTCATCAACTGTACTGCAAAGTAGAAGTGTGGTTAAAACCGGCAATAGTGCCATAACAATATTTTTCTACAAGGGGCACCATGGTCTATAGTCACTTTCAACCACAAATGACGCTACTGAGCTATCTCAAACATTTCAAAAATGTAAAATACCCATTCACTCAGCATGAAATTGCGCAATCTATGCCGTTATAATACCTTCATAACCCTTTCACACAGCCAAAGGGATCATGTGAGTAAAACTTTCAAACCTGTAGGTCAACAGATTGTTGTTATGGCAATGGCAATTCACCAATAAATTATAGCGTCACGCACTGTCTGTTCTATTTGTGAATTTACCTCCTTGTCGACCCATAAACTTAAATTATTCCAAACTCCAATCACTACCTCGTTCTTGATCAGCCATTGTATTTGAAAAAAATGAAAGCGTGTAACACCGACAAAAATACTAAACACTTCCAGTATACATGCAGTCACGTGGGAGGTTGACTTTCAGTCCACGCCCACTATAGCGCTTCAGTGCTGACATAGCATTTCACACAGGCGTGGAGATGCGAGGTGGTTCAGACACGGCTTAAAATATGACTCGTCTGTGACAGTATAGGCAATTCACACAGACCAAAATGCGACATCGGTGCCGGTTCTGAGTCGTCATAACTTGCCTTTGTGAAAGGGGTATATGTAATGTTTATTAAAAAGAAATATATGTAGTTTACCCTTTGCATTCAGATGCCCAGCTGGTTATATATACATTTTGAAATTTGATAAATATCTTATGCTACTCTTTGGTCTTTGTGTGTTAGGACAAGCAAGCACTTGCTGACCAGAAAAAGGCCAAGTTCCACCAGCCTGAGGGAGACCACCTCACCCTACTGGCTGTCTACAACTCCTGGAAAAACAACAAGTTCTCCAACCCCTGGTGTTACGAGAACTTCATCCAGGCTCGATCCCTGCGCCGGGCACAGGACATCCGTAAGCAGATGTTGGGCATCATGGACAGGTAAGGAGACCTCTGGATTCTGAGACTTTGAGCATATAAGAAGTTGGTTTAAACATAATAGATAATTACAGGTAAAACTGCCATTGTCTATAAAGAAAGTACCTATATTTTTTAATGTACCCCTTGATGGGAACACTAAAGCTGCAGTTCCATCTGCCACTGGGACCGACTTGAAATAAGTTTGAAATCAGAATCCTTCATTTCAGTCAGCAGCAGGTTGAGATTAAATCAACTTCAGTTGGGAGTGTCGGCCTTAGTTAAGATTGAAGGCTGCTAGAACTCAACCTCTCCAACTTGCGCTGATGAGGCTCTAATGAGAAGGTTTGAAATCTCTGGCTGCAGATCATGAGGGTTGTGAAATAGATTATACTCCTCTAAGAAATAGGGGAGGCTGGTGAATTCATTCATAAATAGCATGATAAAAAAAAAAACCTAATGCATGATCTTTGACTTGTGTGTATCTGGGTTGCAGATTGGATTGTAGGCTTCAGATGGAACTGGTTTTCTTGTGCAGCATGGAAATGTGGCATTAGTAGGCCTTGTACATTTCTCTTGCACAAACAATACAATTATTGTCAGATTTTGTAGT
This sequence comes from Polyodon spathula, assembly GCF_017654505.1. Taxonomy (NCBI): domain Eukaryota; kingdom Metazoa; phylum Chordata; class Actinopteri; order Acipenseriformes; family Polyodontidae; genus Polyodon; species Polyodon spathula. The sequence goes on from NC_054545.1 coordinate 41,125,795, forward strand.
ATAGTAAGCAGTAAGGAATTTTAAAATGGATTTGTTTTTTTTTTATATTCTTAAGGCATAAACTGGATGTGGTATCTTGTGGCAAAGCTACAGTCAGAGTGCAGAAAGCAATCTGCAGTGGTTTCTTCAGAAATGCAGCTAAAAAGGACCCTCAAGAAGGCTACAGGACCCTTATTGATTCACAAGTTGTCTATATTCACCCATCTAGCGCACTTTTTAATAGACAACCAGAGTGGTAAGTTACAGATCCTCAAATGCCTATTGATGTGCATTATTATTAGATTTTTTTCAAATTGAGTGACCAGTTATTTATTTTCCCCCAATTTTGTAATGTCCAATTATGTTTTTCTTCTCCTCGCCGCAGCGAGTCCCCACACAGCATAGCTGTTCTAAGGGCGTGTGTGACCATCCTCTGATCTCACACGCCTAAAACCAGAACCGCTTTTACGCTGCGCAATCCACAGCAAAGGTGGGCAGGCTACTGATCCCGGAGAACCGAGACCAGCCCTGCCTCTTATCCACTCTGAATGTGCTCTGTGTCTGGCCAGTAGGGTTCGCTGTTGTGTGATGAGAAGCAGTCCCTGCCGGTTTCCCAGCGCCCTCCCTGGCAGCGTCAGAGCCATTGTGACACCTCCCTTGGAGGTCCCCAGCAAAGTTCGCCGCTTTGCACAGCCTGGATGCAAACTGGCGGAGCCAAGTTGTGCGACTCGTCCTGCGCTCCCCGCGGCATCGCTGTAACTGGATGAGCCACTCAGGGGCCCCTATTGATGTACATTTTGAAAGTGGACAAAGTTGGCCCTAAATGTGCATTTTTAAATGTATTGTTTCCAATGCTCACACAACCTAAGTTGTAACTATGGGAGGAAATGGCCCTCTTGTGACATATTCTAAAATATGTGGAATAAATTATGTAATGTTTTTGGCTGAGCAGTTGTTACCTATTATGGGAATCGCTCTCCCAGACTATTCTGCCTGCTATAGACTGATCAAGATGACCTACTTTTTTCATGCTTAAGACACAAATATCAGTACATTTTTTTTTTTTTTTTTTTTTTTTTCAATGAGTATTCAGCTGTTCATTTAAAATGTGCTTCAGCTTTCAATCTATTAATGTACTCCCTCTTCCTCCTTATCCAGGGTGGTGTACCATGAGTTGGTACTGACCACAAAGGAATACATGCGAGAAGTGACCACCATAGACCCTCGCTGGCTGGTGGAGTTTTCTCCAGCCTTCTTCAAAGTGTCCGATCCAACCAAACTCAGCAAGCAGAAGAAACAGCAGAGACTGGAGCCTCTGTACAACCGCTACGAGGAGCCCAATGCCTGGAGAATCTCCAGAGCCTTCAGACGCCGCTAGAGGCCTTGACAAGTGAAGTCTCGGAGACAAGGCATGAAGGACTGTACAATGCAGCCCGTGCTGGGACTAAACGTGCTTTCAGATCATTAATCCATTGGCAGACAAAAGCAGGAGACTGTATTTAAGAAAATGTGTTTCCCCCATTTCAAAGAAACATGATCAGAACTTAAATTTCCTGTTAGCTTGTGGATTAATCTGTACTGTGCTGCCATATACCGTAAAAATTGTTGTAAAAGTCACTCCCCCTTTGAGACTTCAATGTCAGGAAAACGGAAAACGCCTTGTGTGGTTTTATATATATATATATTATATATATATATATATTTATATTATATTATGTGTGAAATAGATATTATATGTTTATTTAAAAAAAAAACTTGTTAGGCCAATTAGCGTTACTACAATTTCTTACGTGTTCATCGCAGATTTAAATAAATATGCAGGTTTAGCTTGAAAGTAACCCTTGTTGCAACATTTTATTCCATTAATTTCAAGTGTTTTTTGTTTTTAAATTGTTCTGTTTTTCAAAATAATAGATTCAAGTAAATTAAGTGCAATATCAAAATATAGATATAATACCTTTACTGTAAATTCCAGTAGTAACAGTGTAAACCACTGACAAGTGGTACTTGAATGGATTTTAAAAGTAAAAATTGAACTGTGCACCGGTAAGTAAAATCAAGTGATACATACTAGCCTTTTCATCTCCAGCTGGCAGTCGGCTAAATTGCCATCTACTTTGCCAGATGAGCTGCCTAAAATAGTTATTTCAAAAAGAAAAAAAAAAGTTTTTACAGTGCTTGTATGTTCCAGTGAACGGTATTCAAAATGTTTATTTTCATCGAGTAAAACATTCCTTCTCCGAGGACATTTCATTTCCATGGACACCGTAAATCGTGATGGACCAATCAGTTTCGAGCTTATAAGTGATGTATATTAGGCAAGAGCAAAAATGGGAGGAGGGTATTTTTGTGCTAAATGTAATGCTATGAAGTACTTTTTTTTTAAACCCAGGAAAGGGAATTTTCACATGGGTATAGACAGGCTGGTGTTTACTGCACGCTAAAAATAAGCGACCCGACACGAAGCGCTGGTGTGTCCAGGACTTTAGGGTGTTGAAGGGAATGGTGCAAACATAGATGCACAGTACAAAAATGTAACCATTTAATGAATGGGTTAATTCTGCATTTGCTTTCACATTGAAACTTTTTACTCCTACGCACTTAGCAGCTGTGTATAGTTGGCTCATCGATCTGAGTACCTCATGCTACACGACAGCTACAACAGTATTACATTGAAAGTCTTAAATAGGGTACTGTAAATCTTCAAATAATCATCTGTCTCCAATACACAGTGGGTCTCCTGGCAAATATTGCAAATAAATGCCGGGTCTCTATTAAATGTAGGGCCTTAGGATTCAGTGAACCGAATTCTATATACCCCCAGATCCACATCCATTTGAGTATATACCTCCAATGTGTGCTATTCTTAAAGTAAAAGACACAAATCCGTTATTGTATGTAACTTGTATTTAATAACAAGAACAAGTTTGAACTCTGTCACGGCTCTCAACTCCCTATTACTGGTGGCGCACGCACTAAACACGCCATGCAGCTGCTGAATGCAAACATACCCCTGTGTGCAACAGCACAGTTACATCATGCTTTTCATGGAGTAAAGTTATGCAGTTAACCTGTAATATATAGTAATGGCAAACTGTTGTAGACTTTTGTGCTTTGTTGCTTTGTCTGAGATGTGTTCTAGAGATCCTACTGAGGGGAAAAAAAAAAAAAAAAATTGCAGAAATATGTATTTTTTTGTAACTTTTACAACTGTTAGATGTGCAAGATGTTGAACAATATGCTTTAGTAAATACAATTTAATGTTACTGTAATGTGCCAATACAAATTGACCCATTTGAGAACTGCTGTGTTTTATTAAAATAATTTAAACAATTTCATAGCCTTTTTGATACGTGTTGCCCACACGGTGCATTTAAATCAACATATTTCGCAGGGAGATTCATGTCACTCATCACGGTAATTTTTCCTTCATAGCTCTGATAGGGTTGTCAGCAGGCTCCAGAATCTCACTAAGGCAGGTCAGGTTTTTTTTTTTTTTTTTTTTTTTTTTTTTTTTTTAAACTCGCCTCTCTGAACTGCAATGTATTCAACATGTAAAGTGAGTGTGAATTGCTTGAGCCGTTGTAAATGTGTTTAAATTGTTTAATTGTGGTGGTGATTCTAGCCGGAGAGCCCCCTAACAACGATTAATAGTATTGCTTGAATTTTTTTATTCAGTAAACAATATCTATCCAAATAGTGCAACACCATTTTGGGGATGTATCGAATCCAAGTTTTTGAGATTCGGACGAATACCGAATCCATCAAAAGATTCGTCCGAATACCGAATCTACAGAAACTGTCAAGAAAAACTGAAGGAAACTTGAATGAAAAAAGACTGGCAGCTACTAAACATGAATGCATGCAATCTATTGTTTTGAGCCTTTTAGTTTATAGTATTTTTTATTACCAAATGGAAATAATATCCCTGAAAAAGATTTGTTTGAAACTATTAACAATTTACCGCTAGCCACCACAATAGAAATGTCAAAATACAGCACTGTTTATCTTTACAAGAAAGGAGAGCTGTATCTTTGGCATAAACCACTGTCACCTGATTTGAGAGTAGGGTTGCCAACAGGCTCCAGAATCTCAGGACACTTCAAGGAAAGTCAGATTTTGTAACTCTCCTCTCTAAACTGCAATGTATTCAGTAAAGGGAATTGCACTCACCTGCACTCCTTCATTTAACCTTGTGACTTGCTTCACACAGTCCTGCCCAGTCAAACTCAGAAAGCTAATCAGCTGCTGTATAGGTCTGATTGATGGAAACAATCCTCACAGGCATGTGTGTGCTTTTGGTAACAACTAAGTAAAACAATTTAATTAAGTTAGCGACAGTTCACACAATTCACACTTAGAGGTGAGTTACAAAACCTGACTTTTGTTGGTGTCCCGAGATTCTGGAGCGCCTCTGACTCTCTCTCTCTCTCTCTCTCTCTCTCTCTCTCTCTCTCTCTCTCTCTCCATCTCTCTCATCTCTTCTGTAATACCTGTCAGAGTCGTAGTTACTTGTTAGTGCAGTAGCTTCAAGTTCTAACATTTTGTTTGTGAGACTTCTAGCATTTAGATAAATACATTTAATGGCTATCTTACCTGAGTTATTGCCTTTGTTTGATGTAGTCTCCTGTTTTTTTGTTGATTTCTCCCCCCCTTTCTAGTTTAAATGCTTCTTAACCTCCTTGAGGATCCTTTCTCTGAGTAGATTGGTCCTTTTTATTTAAGTGCAGTCCGTCCCATCTATATAGATATATATATATATATATATGTAGATATATATATATAGTCCCTTGTGGTCCAATGTGTCCAATGTTCGAGGAAGGTGAAGCCTTCCTGTGTGCATGCTTTCAGCCATGCATTTAGATTATTTATTTCCAGCTGTCCGTATGGTCCTTTGCAAGGTGCCGGCAGTATCCCAGAAATACCAGTTTTAGTCTTGTCTTTTTCCTTCTTAGCTCCCTGAATTTGTTTTGTAGGGATCTAGGTCTCTCTTCCAAGTTTGTACCAATGTGGACGACTACTACCGGGTCATCTCCTGTTCGTTCTAGGAGGCTGTCCGCGTTCTCAGTGATGTGCATGACAAAGGCTCCTGTAAGGCAGGTTGTAAGGGGGTCAAGACTGCGCACTGATCTTGCTGTGTTTCTCAATATTGAGTCCCTTGACAATCCTGACCTCTTTTTTTTTTTTTTTTTTTTTTGCTGGCCAGCACCGTTTAGTTCGTGTGTGCCAGATCCTCAAACTCCCATTACTCTCATTCATGCAGCTCCATTTCTAGCTTACCTACTCATTGAAGCAAGTCCTGGATCTTGCAGCACTTTACACACACTTGGTTTAGCTGTGCTGGGTTTTCTTGGATTCCCCACATCTGCAGTTGTCACAGATTGCTGGCTTGAAGGCCATGTTAATTTTTTTTTTTTTTTTTAAGTTTAGGTTCTGCAGCTGTCTACTTCTAGTTCTTATTGTATTGTCTCTTTTTCTGTGCTTTCCCCAGAGTTCAGGAACTGCTCTTCAGTTCCAGTTGCTTGCTACAGATATACAGTATGTGAGTGTCTTTAGTGATGTACAGTAAGAGCCAGCACCAGTTCTAAATCCACAACACAGACATAAAAAAAGGTAATGGACTGTAAAACGAAATAAGCAAACGTGATTACTCTAACTGGTTTCACATTTAGCCGACACTTGTATTTTTATAATGTGTGTTTTAATCACTGCAAATGAGATATTGTGTGTGCTTGTTTTTAAAGGAATACTTTATACTGTCTGGATTTACATAATATTTAGTTTTTTGTTTATTATCCCATGGTGTGTGTTCTTAATCATCATTAATTACAAGTTCAGCATGAATATTTGGTATGTTTAATAAAGCCAACAGCATATTTTTACATTTTGGTTTCTAAGCATGCCTAAGCAAATAGAATTACTGTCATGGAAGCCAAGATAAAATTGACCACTAGGGGGTGTACACCTGTCATTTCTACACCCCTGAAAAAGTGAGATGGTATATAAGCAGTTCTGTTTAACAATGTTATGATGCTATAGCTTAAATACATTTATAAACATCTTCATATCATACACAGATGTATCCTACACTAAATACATTATCTTAGAGTTGAAACCACTGAAGGTCTTAACCTATGATCTCTGTACTGTCCAGTGTATTTTAGTACTTGTTATTTGATTATATTCTGCATGCAATTTCTTATCTGGATGATGCTTGGTCTGAACAGGTGTATTAGAAACACAAATATTCAGAACATACAGTGTGTTCACATACTGATTGTCATACCTTCTTAACTCTGAAAAGGGAACACAGTATAACAGTACTTGAATTAAAAAGAGTATTTTACTTAGCCTTAATCTATGCAGTATCTAATAATACAGTAGCTTATATAGAGCTGCCTGGCAAAAACAGTGCATTTTATACTTGATAGTCTTAGCATTTGCTACATATAGAAAGTTTGAACATTAAAAAGTACAACTAACTTTGAAACAAATTATTTAAAAAAATGATCAGTAAACATTTTATTGAAGCCGCAGAATATGGTTCCCCCTCCCCCAAATCAAGGCATTAAAAAAAACGTATTTTAACATACCATATGTACTGTTAAATACTGCACATAGGAATCAATATCTGGTTAGGATGTGGGGGTCCTATTACCTTTTACACAGGCAATGAATGGGGTGGGGAAGGCAGTCCTACCCACGGACACAGAGGCTTGTGGCAGGACAAATGAGCTTCGTCAGAGTCAAAATGAAAATAAATATATTTATATTTATATGTCTGTTTTATTAGTTAGCCTGCAGAGTTGGGGTAACGTGATACTGTAATATTACTTTTGTCAATAACAAGGTAATATAACGCATTTGATTTTTAATGGCAGTAATAATATTGGTCACTTTCTGCAAAAAATAAACAAGCGTGTCTTGTTATCTTTTCTTTATTACATGCTTACATTGGTGGGCCTTCTTTTTTTAAAAGCCAAAGTACATTTCAGTTTAGTTGTAACCGTAATTGTGAACTGCCCTTTAATTTATTTACAGTCATCACCCAATGCCGTCAAACCAGAAACACTAACAGCTCTGCTTACGGCAGTCCTTAAAGATGTAACTGCTATTTTCCTTGAACACATCGAAACCCTGAACACAGCTTTCAGTCTGTGTGTGCACACAATCAGGATTAAGTGGCTTGAGTAGTCAAGACTAAAAAAACACTTTTATAAAATGGCTTTCTTAGTGGGTTTTAATGTAACTTTAAAATTGCTGCTTTTGTAGTATGTGTATACTGTTATTTAAACATGTTACCGTGTAACAGGAAATTTTTGCGGGGAATTTATTTTGGTGTTATTGGTGGTTTTGATTGGCTTGCCAATAATTCTTCCACCAATCAGTGTGACATACAATGAGTGATCCTGGCCTCTGACAGACTGGTATGTAGGAAAAGAATGTGGCCGTGTAAACTGAGCCTGCTAGGGTGGTACCTGTACAACTGTTCTTTTTTATGTTAGGCAGTTTTGTGTATTATTTATTTATTTTTTTTTTTTTACAAGAGGTTAATTAAGTCCTGTAACAGCCAAAATAGTTTATTCCAGACTTGTTAGAAAGTCTGTAAGAAAAGCAAATTTGCTTTGGATTGTTAGTGTCGATTCGTTGTAGATACTATTAAGACAACATCCACAGAGCAGGTATCGCAAAGTCCCTAAACAATATGTTAAGATAAATTGGTTCTGCACCGTATAAAAAATAAATCGATTTTGCCAGTGCTTGCTCGTCTGTTATCTAGTTTTAAATTTAATGCATTTTAGTTTTGGCTTTAAAGTTTTCAAAAGTGGCAAGACTGTCCTACAAATACTAAATGGTATTGGGATCATTCCACTGAGAGTGAACCAGAGCTATCGTTAAAGTGTACTGCAGCTACTAATCTTTTCCAATTACTGGTATCTTAAAATTAAGGACTATATAACAATAATGCTGTAATTAATTTTTAGAAGGCCTTCTTTGTTATTATCCAAGTTGCTGCAGTAACATTGTAGAATGTAGGAGATGACATTCTGCATAAAGTATTAATTATGTATTGAATTAGAAGTTTCTTTACTTCTATGTTAAAGCTTTTTTATTTTATTTTGATATAGCTTAAAGCACATGTAACTAGCTAAGCAAGACATTTGCAGTCTTTCCTATCTTGGCTTCTGGGCAGAGAGCCAAAGTTAGCAGGTCTCTAATCAAGATGTGTGGAAGAGTGGCGACACTGTGAAAACAGAACACCACAAAGGACTAGTTTGAAACAGTTTCTGACAGATTAGATTAAGACTGTAAATTGTCTGTAAAATGCTTAAATGTGACGCACGTTATAGATTTGGGCTAGTTTCCCCCCTTACCAGGATGTGTGTTGAAGGTGTGTAATAACAGGGTGGAGCTATACTGATTGGAAGAAAGTGCAAGAAATGGGGTGGAAATGCTAATATATTAATAGAATTTAATGTAATATGTTTGTTTGAATCGTCAGTCAATTCTTTGATTTGACTACACACACGTCTGTTATCATGCAAACGTATACATTAGGGCATGCTGTGACCTGCGCGTCTTTGCATGCTTGTATCTAATGTTTATACGATTGTATTAACATTATTTTCTTTATATATATATATATATATATATATATATATATATATATATATATATATATATATATATATATATATTTGTGAATGTGCTAAATGAAAAACGCCAATTCAAAACCCGACAAAATCTACCAAGGTAGCAAATCCGCCGAATTTGATACCAGCCAAAATTTCCCATTATACGGTATTTAAATGGTTGATTATGGCAGTTGTAAGTGTGACATGCTATACAAGTGTATTGTGGTTTGTTCTTTTTTTCTGCTATGTATTGTACAATGCTTTGCATACTTTTGTATAAAAAGCGCTATACAAATACAATAAATAAATACAAAAAATATACAAATGAAAATGCCGACAGGTACATACACAACTTCTTCAGACGCCTAAGCGCCCTTTGTTGCGATAGCAAATACTGTTTAGATTTCTAAACAAAATATTATGAAATTCGATTGAATGTATGTATGTTTTGAAGCTCAAATTGCATGCATACAAAAAAATTAAAAAATAAAATACTAGTCTAACTGTTTTAGAAGTATGCATCTACAAAATACACATGTATCTATTACGTTACGGAAATTTATCTTAAACAATGTTTTATATACATTTGTCAATTTTTTCTAACTCACGCTCGCTATTCTGTTATAAAAAGCCTATAACAAGTTTATTTTTTTTTATTCACGCCTTATGACTTGCGCAAAGTTGCATGTGCAATTTACTATTTGCTATATCCAGACAACTATTAAGAGTTGTTTGTTTGTTATACTACAAACATTTTAAAAACCTGTTTGTCACATTTAATAAATTAACAGACATACAGTTAAATAGTAAACAAACAGACACAACTGTTTTGCAGGACAAGGCAAGAGAAAGAAATATAACGCAAAACTTTTTAAAATTAAGTAAGTACACTTGTATTTCTGAAGAAACGAGTAAACTTTTTTCAGTAACGTGCCCAGTGTTGGTACATACGCAACGCATGGTAGATCAGTTTTTTTTTTTTTTCCATCTAGAGCATTGCTGTAATTGAGAGTAAAGCAAAAGCACACTTCCCTTTGAAGACACTGATCTAGCCCGCGTTGCATGTATGCAGGGCAGGCAATTAGAACTGAACTAAAGTGAAATCCCCTTGAAGTACCGAAAGAATCTCAGGGTTCTATTGTCGCTGAGCATTAATGAGCTAGGTGATCACATGACCAACATCAAAGGAAGCTTGATATTGATGAATATTGCATGCGAGTTCCTAAACCTCTTTTGGTTTTTCACTAAGTTAGCATATTTAACCACAGTTTGTACGCAGGTTTAACTATATTCTCTGTATCGAACTAAAAACGTCCATAGTTAGGGATTTAAAAAAAAAAAAATCTCTGCTTGTTTCAGAATCCTTTACCACAGAAAAAAAATAACACAGTAGTTCAGTAAATTAAATGCAAACCACTCCAAATGACTATAAACATCATAAAACATTAATGAAACATTATAAAAAACTAAGAACACACATACAGCGTCTCAATAAGTTTCAATGTATTAATGGAAGAAGACTAACCAGAACTTGTTAGTAGTAATATTTGCTTTTATTATGCAAGCAGTTCACACTTTTAATGTGCTTGGATAGACTAAACCTCAGAGGCAAAGATACTGCAGCTTTAAAACCTCAAGTCCCTAAGAAGGATTCATTTAAACAAAACCACCATAGCCATATATACAAGGAGTAGGACTGCGCAGACACTAGTACATGTAGCCTTTCGAGTAATGCTGAGCGTTCAGGTCTGGGATGTAAGCTGCGTTCTCATCCAGGTGGGACAAGGGGACGGTGTCCTCTTCATTGATGTGACGGTCAAACTCAGACTTCAGGCTGGGGCGTTGATTGTCAGGGAAGGCCAGGGAAATGAGGGCTTCCGGTTCGCAGACAAACTTGTAGACGTAGCGTTCTCCAGCCACCTGAAATTCAAAAGCATGTTCAGTTACTGATTGAATGACTAAAACAAAAGGTCAACCCAGAAATGGACAGCACTTGTTGATCTTGATCAGAGCTGGCAGTTTGCTAGTTTTCGTGCTATTTCAAGACACTTTAATGCCGATTGAGAATATAAAACCTCTTTTCCACTGTACAAACAAGCCGTACCTGGGCTGTACCGAGGCAGCCTAGTTTGGCTTTAGAGCAGCCTGGTTGTTTTTCCTCTGTAGATCCTGAGCCATGCAACTGACCTCATGCACAATGAACGCGTCAAGTCGCACGTAGATTTTAAGAGGTGCTGTATTTGATTTGAGAATGGCAGATCCAGAGGTTATAGTTGCGTTTCTTTGTTTTTGTTCTTCACATATTATTGAATACAACTGAAATGCAACGGCTCACTGATTACACAAAGAGCAAAAGAACGATTCTTGCTGCACACCATGTTGTTTGTCTTTTTGGAGTGTACTGACGGAGGCACTGTAATGACAGACAGCATTACCACCAGCCCTGGCCCTGTTCAGCTCCAATTCCAATTCAGATTCAGATGTGTTGTGAGGCCAGAGATGCACGGCTTGTTTCCAGCTCAACTCTACGAGCAGCCAATGGATAACCATCTGTACCATGAGGGCCTGGGGCCATTATGGCTCAGACAGGCCTTTGGAAAAGGGGTATATAAGAAAATGTATGCATAAGAGGAAGCCATTCGGCCCATCAGTGCTTGTCCGGTTCCTAGTTGATCTCAAAACTTTGTCAAGGCCTTAAAGGTCCCCAGTGATTCAGCATCAACAACATGGCTAGTTAGGCCATTCCATATTGTCAACATGCTCGGTGTAAAGGAATGGCTTCATTCTCTGTCCAAAGTGTGTCTTCATTTCATTTTCTACACTGGTTTTATCTGGTCCTGGGGTCTGTGTTGTACCTAAAGTACTCACTAGGGTTAACTTTGTCAACTCCTTTTAAGATTTTAAAGCTGTAAATCAAGCCACTAATTCTTCTTTGTTCAAGACTAAATAGATTATTCAGTTCCCTCAACCTATCTTAATAGCTCATTCCTTTAATCCCTTGGAGCAGTCTGCTCTCTGAGGGACTCTCGCCAAGGCTGGTTAAGATGGAATCTCAAACCCATTCGATTTCAGCCTGTTTGTTGTCTATATGGAGTCAAAACGTTTCTAAAACTGTAGCAGGGTTTTGTTCCAAATACTAACTCCTGTTGGTCACAATTTTCAAAAGGGAAGCCGACAAACATTCCAGTTAATGCCACATTGTACAACTAGAATTTGTGTGGTTTTGTGATTTTATTGCATTTTAGTGTGCTGGTATAACGCAGTGGTATGACACATCAGAGACAGAGGCCTCGTTACAAGTGGTTAGAAAGTTTATGTGGAGAGCCAGCTTGTATGCCAGCAGCTGAAACTACATTCAGGGAATGGGAAGTGAATCAACAAGTTCTTGTTTCAGATGAAATGACGTTGAGAGGAGATTGTCACATTCCTTTTGAACTAGAATGCACAATTATTTTACCCATTTGGAATGTCCAGTTATGTTCCCTCAACACAGCAACTCCTCAGGAGAACTGAAGGACAGTGGGTGTCCTCCGATCCCACTGCCAAGTCAATCCCCTCTTCCAGAAACTAGAGTAAAAGTCTGAGCCACCAGCCTCTGAAGGACAAAGGGCAGCCCTGCAGGTGTCCACTTGATTTCACCAAGCACCTGGGCTGCTGTAGCGCAGTGACTCAACACAGTTGATGCAGCACTCCCTGTGGAATCCCAATTAATTTTCTGAAATACATTTTTAATCTCTTTCTTTTAATTTCTTAACGTGTGTGGATTTTTATGCGAGAGAGAATAGCACTGGTAACAGGCAGGAACAATATTTTCAGACAAGTGTACCTCAGTCCTGTCCTGTAGCCCTGGGCTTTTAATCAGTGACTGGCAATTGTTTCAAATTATTTGTTTGCTTGGTGCTATATTGGGTGAAAATAATACTCCCATTGCATAGCAGTCTGATCCATTAATCATTTTTACTATGAGTTAAAACACACCTGAACTTGTTACCTATACACTGTAGCTAATCAAGCTAGTTGTAAAACCTGGAATGTGTGAAACTGCTCTGCAATATGAGTCTTATTTCCATCCCTGTGGTAAATGCACACTGGGGGATAAGGTAACACCTCCAAACTCCTAAAAGGGTTATCGATTGCATCGTCTAGCTTTCTAGTATATTTGGTTCCACAGGGGGCAGACTCACCTTCTGCATGATACCCTTCTCATAGTAGTAGCGCAGTGAACGGCTGAGCTTGTCATAGTTCATGGCTGGCCGGTTCTTCTGCATACCCCACAGCCTGGCCACCTGCACACAGAAACGAGAGACAGGGTTAGTGCATTCGCTCCTGGAGGGTCACACCCCCCGCTATCAGTACTGGAATGGAGAGACTACTCACTAGCAGCACTATAGGAGTGTCTCCCACAGTCAAGCAAGTAGCAGACTGGACAGATCCATAGTGCTTTGCTCAGTCCTGTTAGGAACTACTGATTACTGGTTGAGGGTTTGTTACAGAAGAGAACAGGTTAAACATCTCCGAAATGTATTAAGTCCCATCTGAGTCTAAGTGATTTAGGTCGTCATGGTGGGGGGGAAAAAAAAAACAGCATTGCTGGTGCCAGGCAATTTTGGTTACAAATGTAAAACAAGGTAACAAGACTGCTGCTTTTCATATTAGCAGATGTCAGAATTTCTGTAGTCTGTCCACTAGAGGCCCTCGTTGCTCTCTGTCACTCACAAGAGTTTGTATTTAAATGAACTAATTAATTTATAACTGATACACTGCTGAAAATATAAAAATACTTGGAATATCCTGCAATAAGTAAGTATTGTATATATGACTGCTAATTCCTTGTACCTGTGCTGTAGGACACATGGGCTGATTGCCATAGTAACTTTACATAGTATTTTGAAAATAGCTGCAAATCCCAAATAAAGGTATATAACACAGGATTATATGAACAACAAATACAATAGAAATACATAAATAGAGCAACACAAGAAAGGGTGGAATTAAAAAGTTTTTCATGATAAGTAAGGCTATAAAATCAAATTCAGCTCAGGTCACAAGTGAGATATGTACTATATCAGTAGTAATTTGTCATACAGTGCTGGTGAATGATCTCTGGGCTCAACTTGTGGGCCAAACCCAGGCATTCCCATCTGCATTCCAGAAGCTGAGCTCCCTCCCTCCCTGGCTGGCTGTGAGGTTGAAGAACAGTAAACAAGCTTGTAAATTATGTATTGACACTAATGGATGCCACAGACATCCATCACAGATCATAGCACTGTTTATTGCTTTGCCTTGGGGATATTATTGGGCTTGCTTTCAAAATGAGCTGACAGCACCCCCCAGTTTTCCCCCCCCCCCCCCCCCCCCCACATATTTCTTTTGTGGTATTTTTTTTTTGAGTGTAAAAAAACAACCAGCAATTATAGTTAGAATTTGTATGTAAGTGATATATTAGTATGAATATTATGGGATCTGAAAAAGGAAATTATAGCTGACCATTGACAAGTCACATCATAACCAGAAAATGTTACCATGGTGCAACAATGGATGTGCGTATTGGTTCATATCATTTTGTGTTATAAAAAATATAAAAATGCTACCACTGTGAGGTGCCTCATATTATTGTAGATCCCCTTGACACAGAACCTTTGCCATTGCACTTGTTGAAAGGGCTCTGCATTGCCCTTTACGATCACTTGGTAAGGGTAATCTGTTTATCAAGAACACTACAAGAAGTGGCAGAATCAGGCAGCGCATCACGCAGTACTGCCTGTTCCACTCCGCCACACTTTAACCTTCATGATCAGCTGCAGCCAATCTATGAGATCCAAGTCACAGCACCAATATAACAGGACGGAGGCTGGGTGCAAACCGGTAACCCTACACTACTGCAAACGAGAGTCTCAACCACTATGCAACGATCCAGACATGCATGGATACAGAGCTTTTGTCCTCACTGATGGGGGTCAGAATGTGTAACAGCAGTGCGTCACACGCTCACCTCCTCAGGCTCGATGAGTTTGAATTCCATGCCACGGCCGGTCCAGGCGATGAAGTGGGCATTGCTCGGGTCATCCAACAGGGCTACCAGGAACTGCCAGAGTTGGAGTGAGCCTCGCCGCTGATAGGGGGGGCCCTCGCGCAACATGCTGCCCGCTTCCTGCTTCACCTCCATCTCTCTGCCTATTTATAACAAGTGATATACAAACTATTTACCATACCTCCTATTTGCTCGTGACAATTACTGGTTCATGGATAGTCAATTCACAGGAATTTGCTATATCAAAAAATAATAATATTTTAGTAAACTTGATTATACAACATCTCATATTGAATACCTTTATGTTGACCTTTATGTTGATTATATTGTAATGTTATGGACCCTTCACAAAATTTGACTGTTTAATGTTTTTTAAGGGCTTTCCTATGAAGAGTGTTTATAAGTATGTTCTTTAAAATATTGTGAAATAATAAACCCCAGTTGAAAGGGATTTCATGAACTGCAAACTTGACTTTCAAAAAACATTATTTAAGAAAACCTTTAAAACAGTCCCTAAAGCAGGAATATAAACTGGGAAATAAATGAAAAAGCTAAATAAAAATACAGTAAAATGTCTACTGCATAATTGCACAGCATCTTCCAACATGTTTCCAATCTCTTTATGTTTCTGGCGCCTATGTTCACTTGCAAACTTGACAGAATGACGCTGCTTTAAAAGCTATTCAGCATTGATCTGAAGAGCTTCTGTGTTTAATGGCCTATCGGAGCCACCACTAAGAGCTTGATCTCACATTACACCCAATGTTGGACACTGCAGAGGGAGGGGCGATCTAATTGAAGACGAAATAAACAAAGCAATGAAGCACCAAGCTGTATTGAGTGGAAACACTTTATCAGTTTAACTTACCCTCGGATTTGTCAGGAACAACACGAGCATCATCACTAAATTGCCCCATCTGTTTCTCATAGGAATAGCCTGTAAAAAAAGAGACAGGCGAGATCTTACTGACATCTACTGTAATAAGGTGTACTAGCAATTGAAAATGTATTAAACTGTACAGTCCCATAGAGTTGTGCCTTTTTATAAATAAATATTTAAATGGAAAATAATTACTTATAGAATTAGAAACACACTGAAAACGGGTAAATATAAAAGCATAGGTTTGAAACAAATGAAACAAACAGCAGTTATAAGTCATGTATAACTGACACATAAAAGGAGAGAGAGAGAGAGAGAGAGAGAGAGAGAGAGAGAGAGAGAGAGAGAGAGAGAGAGAGAGAGAGAGAGAGTTAGTTAGTTCACTAGGCAACACATGAGTGCCAAAGGACATAGAAACATTCTGCCTGTTAGGAAAGAACCACAACTCATGGTTATCTTCCGGCACTGTGCCACCAAGCACTACCAGAGAGTATGGAGGGAGAACTTTTCTGCATATGCCATCTTCATACTCACCGCGGAAAGACTAATAGCCGTCACAATATAGCCTTATTCCTTTTTTATTATTGGTAATTTCTAAATGTCAATTTTGTCAAAGGAGCATACCTATTCACTCCGACAGCCAGCAAATGGGCCTACTGGCACCAGCTGTGAGGAGGACCGAAAAGCGGACTAACACAACAAAACCTAAATATTTATAATATAATAACTCACAGAATTTGAATTTAATACAACTTTGTGCCCATACATGTTGCGTCGTAGTAGTACTAAAATTTGTTCTGAAATGTAATAGTACTAAAATATCATTACCTGCTTGAAAATATTCTTATTCTATCTTTACATTGTAGTGGAATGCCACAGAGTAATACACAACAGTCTATAATCAAAAAATAATAATCGTTTGTTTTAATCAAATTTAAAAACAAGGTGTTAAATGAATGGAAATACGACTCCCATTGCTGGTTTTACCAATAACACACTTGAGCTTGTTACATATGCACTGCGGTCAAGCTTGTAGTAAAACCTAGAGCATTCCGAATAATGTTTGAATCCTTACCTTCAGTGTTGTGTAGTGGATTGGGGTAGCCCTCATTGTGCATGTACATTGATGGGCAGCTGGTCATATCTAGAAAAAAGAAGGCAAGGGGCAAAAGATGAATGGAACAGCTGCCATTTATTCAATACAATAGCTTACCATGTAATACCATCCAACAGTGTTCAGTGCTACATGGATACCGCACCAAGTTGTGGTTAACTTAAATGAAAGGGCTATTTTAGGGGTAATACATATTTCTGTAATTCATTAAGTTTAAAGTGGCAATATTTAAATGTTCTGTGACAACACAACATGTTGCTGGACCCGCGTGTTTAAATTTGTACTGCTTTTTGTAATTTCTGTATTGCGTGTTTTGGGCAGAACAAATCTATTTTACTGAGCTGTTGTAAACTTTATTCACACTAGAAAAAAATTCAAAAGAGCAGTGTGCAGGTAAACATGAATATACATTTTATTTCTTGCATGGCCATTTTAAAAGTACATTTTTCTAAATTAATTTCAACTGGAACAAGCCATTGACGCCAGCAGCCATACACATGTTACGCACTGTAAAATGTTTGCTTCATAGTGTGGACTATTTACGGCATTTACAGTAATCTCCTGCGATCGGTTGAAGTGAAAGAGACATTTTAAGCTATAGGATTGTACTGTTTATTCAGTGGTAGTGATGAGCAATGGAAGCAAGCTTGAAAAAGAGCAAAAATCTTTCTTCTGATGATCCAGAAAAAAAAAAAAAATCAGTAAAAACAAGAACTGTTTCTGACACTAATAGTGGTGGAGAATAATACATTTCCTAATCATTAATACATAATTGCCAAGTTGTATTATTATTATTATTATTATTATTATTATTATTATTATTATTATTATTATTATTATCATTATCTGCCCGTTTGTCATAACATGTAAGAAAAAAAAAGTTTATGTTATATGCCATGCTTAGAGGGTGAGATTACATTAGTTGTAGTGATTGCGAGAGTAATGATTAGAAATGGAGCCAGCACACAATATTTGTGAGCTAGTTTTTCCCTTAGTTTAAGTCTGTACGTTGATTCAGAGTCGTTATCTGCATGAGATGGGATGTCGGTGTGGTTCAGTTTTCGTACCGTGCAAAAGATTTTCTGGGGGCGCTCCTGAACAAACTGTGCACGTTTATTTGAAAATAAGTAATTTATGGCAGTAAACTTGTGAGCGCTAACCAATATTTTAAAAATAGATTCCTTAGCTTAGCTTTATTAAGATTATTACTGGTCCCCCTTTTATTATGTTGAACGTCTTTTGGTACTTCAATGTTACTTTGGGTTACATAAATATTTCAAATACAAAGCTATACATAAACAGCTACATCCGGGTACCTGTGCGGTAGGTCACATGGTCTGATTGACACCTTTGAAGTGAGTGTGAATTACAACACATTAAGTGAACGAGTTCCATAAAGCATCAATTTCAGTTTTGGCAAAGAACCAAAAGACTTTCAACAGAAGAAAAGGGAGGGGAATTATAATGTTGCTAGGGTTAATACAAAGTGATGAATGGATTTTAAAACTTTATTAAATCACTGGTACAAAAGTAGAGATTTCCTTTGTATTTATCCATATACTAGTTTATATTGCAGCCAAACAATGTCTGTTTTCTTTTTAGTATGCCAGTGACGCAGGTAACAAACACTGTTGGGTCTCATGCGCACGATTCAGATGAGCAGTGGAGTTGACTCTGGGGGGAGAGAATGATAAAAACAAAAGAGAGTAGTGTGCAGTTAGAATAATCATAGTGAAGACAATCTAAGAGGAGATACAAAGCTTGGACATGTGTAAAATAAAAAGGTCCTTTTTACTTAACTACACTGATATGGAATTTCCCTTTCTTGCAACACATTGTTTGTGTACTTCTTTAAATAACAAGTAACAATCCTTATATTAGAATGTCCTCAATCATTTAAAACACCCAGTAGGGGTATAGTAATGCAAGAAACACCTTTCACTGTGTTATTTTATAATGTAAAAAGATATTTCATTCATAACATTTGTAGCATAAGTACAGTAAAACTAACAGATATTGGCTATTAAGCCTGAAAGAAGATGTCGAATAGTTCTCATCATTAAGTCACAATACTGTCAAGTTTATTTTTTTTAAGGTTAAATGAGAGGCTCCACTAGCCTAGCTAGTGGGCTACTTCATTTGCTGATGATAAAACTTTACACGGGATGCAACAGTTTAAATTACCTGGTGATAAAGAGCTTTGAGAGTAAAAAAAAACAAAAACAAAAAAAACATTTTACCCAGGGGTAACAGGGTTAAAGATTCAAATTCAGATAGAACACAGCACAGCCAATGAGCAGTGGTTCGTCTGACTAACATCCTGTTTATAAACAATATAGAATGCATGCCACAGACATATGTTAGGGTTTAGGTACCACAATAAGAAGAGAATGTCTACAGAATACACTGGAATATAATGCAGATTTAAAACCTTTACAGCTGATGAGGGTGAAATAGTCTAAGATGTAGGTCATTGAAACCAGCTATACATTCCTGGTTAAAACTTCCCCCATCTTTATTCGCTGTAAAACTGTCAAATTAATAAAAACTTTAAATACGGTTTACTGTTACACATAATTCTAACAAACTCCAACAAAAATGTACGCACAGTAAAACTTCAAGCTTAAACTGTGCAGCGTACAGGATTTGCTGCAGGCTGATCTTTGCAGCTGTAACTACCCAGCTCAAATTACTGTGTGCACGCTCATTTTTCCATCATGATTTCATCTGGCTGCTGAAAGGAAACGGCTGGTGTAACTTGACACCCAGGCAAGCACTACTGGGTATTCTAGTCTTTCCTTTGCCCTTCATTTTCTCAATGAAATTCTCAAGTCTCCATTCAGAGAAACAAAAAAAAAAAAAAAAAACATGGCAGAAAAACAAAAACAAGCACATCCTGCCAAGTTTCAGGACAGAGAGGGAGGAGCAGTCTTACAAGGTCATGTGATTGCAGCCTTTTAGCATTCCAGCAGTTGATGTACCCAGTGTCTTCCTGGCTGCCAGGCTGTTCAGTTAACCCACACAAAAGACGACTACTTGGTTAAATTTTAACATGACTTGAGCTAGCCCTACCCCCAGCCCTGGGTTTCAGAACGATCCTTAGTTCAGATTTATTTAAATGATCAGGAGCCATGGGTGTGATATTAAATACTTTGTTCATTGTATATCAAACAACTCCTACTCGCAGGAATAAGTCACACCCATCTTTAGGTTCACTATGATAGGTGCAATCAGTTCAGGGCACATTTATCGGGGCTTCATTGTTCAAACTCATGGCAGGATTGAGGTGCGCTCGCTTGCTGTGACTGTAGTGTTCATTTCCCTCATCGTTCATTTTTCACATATAGTAGACTCTTGCTAATCTGAACCAATGGATCCGGACCCAGTTCAGCGAAGTGAATTGTAGTGATTGTAATTTGTACCCTACTAAAAATGCTTTGTCTAGTCTTTATTCTATATTTTTCATACCCTTGCCACTCTCTGTACAAAGAAGTGACTCCTATCCTATTTCCACTTAATTTCTAACCTGGTTTTCAGGTGCTATTGTGCAACATTGACTAAGGTTAACTTTGTCAACTCCTTTGAGGTCCCTCATCCTAATTCAATTTTCCTAACCTATTTCAGTGAGCGAGATGTATTTAAAAAAGAAATGATGAAATAACACCAGTATTGTTCCAGTAACACCCACCTGGCTCATATTGGTAGTCAGTGGGCTCCTGTTTGACCATGTGCTGCGGCGTGTATCTCTGGGGGTTGCTGCCTCCCATATGGCTGGTCTGGTCGTAGAGGGGGTCATTGTACTCCTGCTTGAAGCTGTGCTCCTGCATGTAGGGCATGCAGGGCTCGGACATCTGCCGCTGGTACCCCCCTAGCACTGCGGGGGGATTGCGGGACACACCCCGAGAGGAAGGGAAGGAGTGGCACATCTCCCCTTGCACTGTGGGGGGCTCACGGGACACACCCTGAGAGGAAGGGAAGGAGTGGCACATCTCCCCTGAGTGCTGTGGGTACCTGGGGCTGAGAACACATAATAATAATAATAATAATAATAATAATAATAATAATAATAATAATAATAATAATAATAATAATAATTTTTCTTTTTATAGCACCTTTCATAATGGACCACCATCACCAAGTGCTTTACAAGATACGAGACTAGGGTGTATGAACTATGCATCAGTTGCAGAGTCACTTACAACAACATCTCACCCGAAAGATGGAGCACAAGGTTAGGTGACTTGCTCAGGGTCACACAATGAGTGGCTGAGCTGGGATTTGAATCAGGGACCTCCTGGATGCAAGCCTGTTTCTTTAAACACTAGACCACACAGCCTCCTACACTGACAATCAACACAGATCTGCCGTGCAGCCCAGGGTTCAGATATGACACTAACAGCAGGCTTAACAATCAAGGGACTACAGGAGTCAGAATAATGGGATATGTAGCACACACCTTAGTGTAAATGTGGTGTCTCAAATGACATTATTATCCATTAAGTCATTTCTAAAAGCTATCAATCTGTATTTCAAATCCAGGGATTCTATTAGTCCTTCACAATATGTTATATATTTAGGTGGTCTCTTTTACATTTATATTTATATACTTAAATTCCTTTGTTTTATAGTTTGACTGCTCTTCCGCAGTTCTGTGCTGTGAAGTGTTTTTTTGGACGGTGGGGGCAGGGAATCTCTTTTACAGCCCTTTTGCTCAGAAAACTTTGACCATATTATAGAAAGAGCAGTGAAAAAGCAAATGCACATCTACCGCCATATTAAAAACTAAATACACAAAGTATGTATGTATTACAGAGTGAATTTTTTTATTATAATAATTTAAAAACATTTAAAATGGTTGATTTAAGACTAATGGCAAGATTGACTAGGTAGATCAATCTTTATACACAGATGTTTGAGTCTTGTGCTTGGCAATAGTGGTTGTGATGTTGTGGTTGTACCTGTGGTCAATGTGGTAGCCATGGTTGTGGATGGGCTGTGGGTGGCGCTGGGGGTTCAGGTAGCCCTGCTGCTCCTGTCTGGGGTTCAGGTTGGGTTTGGGGGAGTAATGCTGGAGAGGAGACATTGGGGTCCCTGGATTGGAGGACTTGTGTCCAACAGGTCTCTTCTGGTCATAGGCACTGGAAGACAAGTTCTGTTACCACAGAGATTTCCAAACCCCCCTTAGGGTCTTGAAGCATGTACCAGAGGTACCAGAGACATCTAGACTATTACACTTTTTTTTTAAAAATGTACAATTAAATATGATGTGACAACACTGTAAGCATGCCCCACATATCTCAGCTATCAGACTAAAGGGAGCTACATGTACAGTGTAAATCCCAAAGTCATTCTAAATAAATTACATCAAGTTCCATTAACTTAAAAATACAAATTTTATTCATAATACTCATCAATTTTAAGTTATTTAAACATTCAAATTTAATTTAGTTGTTCAAATTTAAATAGTTTATTTAGAATCAGGGAACTAGATTCCCATCAGCCCTTGCGGGACTTGTACAATTTATTTTTGGAATTGATTGTTGTTTATTGTGTTGCTGTTTTGTGTATGTGAGGTTGCACCAGTGTGTTTGTTTTTCTCTTGTGGCCCCGCCTGCTCCCTTACATGTGTTCTCCTTGTGTTGTGTGTGGCCAGCCCCGTTCGGTGGTCAGTCTGCGGATGTGACCTCCCTCCCTTCTCCCTCTGTCTACATCTCTGCATCTGCCTGGTTCCAGCACTTGTAAATGCTGCTATAAGCACATAGTGCTATACTAGCAGCTAATAAAATAGCTTGTTCATTGCACATTCTGTTACCTCAGCTAACTTTTTATTGTTAAACTAACTTGACTATTAAAAAGTAAATCTAACTCAATTGGATTAAGTTACATGAATATACATGTTATGAGTTTAATCAGCCTCAGAGAAAGTTGTTGTAATAAAAAATAAATGAGTAGCTAAACTTAATTATATTATGGCAATGAGTTTATTTATTTATTTATTTTTTTGTAAACTTGACTTATCAGGGTTTACAGTGTAAGGGTACGTTTTCCTCTTACAAGCCCAGTTCCGAGGGATTATCATCAAATTACCCCAGAACAAAACATAAAGGCTGGTATTGATTTAAAATATTTTACATCCCAAACTCTATACAGCCAGAAAATTCCAGAGGTGTTCAAGAGCTGTTGAGAGGTTTGGTCCCTGGTACCCCCTGCTAATGACATCACAGAGTTGCATGCATTTAAAAGTAGTTGTAACTCCAAAACATTCCAGAAATCTTACCTTCACACATGACACTTACATAATGGATGGACTTGCATGATAGGTGAATTTGTGGATTTTTTTTTTCTACTTACAATCACTTTAAAAGGATTTATTACAAAATGTACTCGGTTTCAATAAATGGTCCCCGATTTCAATTGATATTTCTATGTGGTGTCGTTTATCCTAAAATGGGTTGACAGAAATGATGCTCTCTGTAACTCTGTGTTCAGGGGGTAGGGTGTGGAGTGAGCTCTGTTTCTTACCTGGCGTAAAGGCACTGCTCCCCATTGGGATAAGTGAAGGTTTGCTTGTGGCTGCAGGACTGAGTGGGATCTGGGCTCTGGGGCTCTTTTTTAATCTTCACCGGAGGGCTGTGGAAAGCTACTGGAGGCAAAAAGGGGAAGAGCATCAAGGTGTATAATCCCACTGACCAAAATCCACTTAAAGAGGTCAATATTTGCTTTAAAAGCGTTTTCTTTCGTATGCAAAACAACAGTCTTGCAGACCTATTATTTTTCTGACTATTTTAATTTGAATCAAGTAGCATCCATTTACCCTGCCACCACACAGTGGATTGGATTTTAAAGCCTTGGTTATAGGCCCCATTGTCGATTTTCCCCTGCTCAAGGTCCAAACTGCTCTCACTCACGTCCATAGCTGGGTAACTGAGATGTAAAAGTCATGAGCGCACGCTGTACTGATCACCACTTATACAACACCTTATATAATTAATCGTTTGCGGTCCTATGTTGGACCCTGTCCGACACCATCAAAAAGCACAGGTCTCTAGTTGTTTTTTCCCAGGAAAAAGCCAAGAAAACCTTTGGATGGCTGAGTAAGACCGATAGGAACCAAATGAAGCCGGAAAAAGGGTGTATCTCATAGCCCCATGCATTACAGAGATAACACGGACATAAAACAAAGGAGATCGCTGCTTATGCATCCAGCACTCATTACCCTCATTACCCTAGCTTGTCTCATTCGCTTTGTATTGGCTGCATTTTCATCAGGTGGAACTGGAGGAAGTACTTTGTTCAATATAAGACAAACTGATTTGGCATTAGAGAGAATTTTGTATTTATTTATTTTTTTAAATGCATATGAATAACCAGGGGTTTGTTGGCTTTATCTTAATATTTACTTTTTATGTAGTAATAACTTGAAAGTCAACATTTCAAGGATTTAAAAAGTCAAAAGTGTATAACCTTGAAAACAGAACCAGTCAGCAGTACCAGCAATGTGACACCACTGATTTTGCACACATTTTGCACAGTGATGCTGCTATGGCAGCACACTGATACTGATACAGCAGTAGATAACCAATGCATGTTGGTGTATTTTATCACACAATTAGGATACCATTAATATGTCAGAATAGTACAATGTTACCACTGTTTTTCAACTAATGACTCACTCCATTGTATCTACCAGTCCTCTTCGTACAGGACCACTTCTTCCAATCTTCCATTTAGACACATTCTGTTGGGGCTTCAGGGCTAAATTAAAGCTCCAAACTCATTCCACTGGATTTGACACACATACACACACACACACACACACACACACACACACACACACACACACACACACACACACAGTAATATATATATATATTATAGTTTTATCCCTGCTGCATTAATAATGCTTTATGCCTGCTGTAGCCTGTAAATATGGCTAAAATAAACATTTCACAGAGGGACACTGCAGATGACGAAAGCGACAGGAATATTGTTTATTTTACTAGATAAACAAGGCTAGGGATCCACCCTGGAAAAATATCAACACGTGCACACAGGCTTTATTGCCTTTTCCTGTCATGGGCTGTGTACTAGCATTTTACCTTTGAAGTCCGGGGTTCAAATTCAAAGTTATTTTGTTGCTCTCTCATCTCAGATGGATTGCAACATTTCCAGTTTAGAAATGAGAAATTCTGTACTGTAAATGGTTCATGAATTTGGCCCACTGTGCTACAGAAAAGAAAGCACCAGCCAACCAAGTCTATCAGCCCTTTACTGAAGCCTCATACCTGCTCATTAGAACTGAAACTGTTATGCATTACAAAACAGATGTCAGGGATTCCAGCTGGATACAAATGCAATCAGTCACATAAAGGCAGATCATTCTGTGTTACATAGTGCTGGTGTTTCCATATGGTATGTTTGTGCCCACCCACATGATTTGAGTACACTCTGTGCTGCCAGCCGGATGTGCTAGTGTATTATTTCTTTTGACAACAGGATTAGTGTTACGTGAATAATAGAAGATTGTCATTACTGGTTTAAGGTGGTATTGACGGATTATACTGTAGATGAAGAGGAAATTAAATGGTGATGCGCTTATTACTGTTTATAGCTGAATTATGGCTTACTGTGTTTACTAGTAAACAATAGGGAATGAAAAAAATAAAATCTTATCTAGCTAAAAAAAATACCCTTCAAACAGAACTGCAATAGATGGGTTTACAAAAAAGTTTCTAATTTTAGAAATGCAAAAAGAAACCTAATAATTTATATGACAAAAATTTCCTCTAGATTTTTTTCTTCTTCTTCAGATGTGTTCAAATGTTGACCAAATTAAAACACAAGAAAAAGCTTCTGCTACAGGTTTTGGCTAATGTCTTCATGTGACTAATTATTGTTTCACTGCAGTTCAGTTTGCCAAAGGTTAATTCCTTTTCTGAATGTGTTTCCCGTGCGCACACACACACACACACACACACACACACACACACACACCGTTCCGTCTCTAGGATTTCCTCAGTGGCAGAATTGGACTGATTCCATGTTGGAGAGGGAGGGGTACATGTAGGAAAAACAACTGCATCTCTGCTTCCAAGTGTTCTGCTTTCTCACAGAGAAACCAAGTGACCCAACCTGGCCTGCTCTTTCAGCCACTGAAAAATCTTACCTTGCACAATGGCACCAAAATCATTCGGACATTAGTCTAAGCTTCAGTGGGCCCTATCTTTCACTTTCACTGCGCTGCCATGACGTCTTTAATTTAGTAAACTCAAATGTTGATGTTATAATATCTGCAATGGCACCCACATGAGTGAAAGTGACCAAAGATCACTCTGACTGCAACTCCTGGGTCAAAACCAATATTTTGGCCGGGGGTCTGGGGGCCGCCAAGGACCCCCAAAACTATTGGGTTGTACATGCTCTCATGTGCATTCTGAGACATTTTGGACCACTTTCAGAAGCAAATTTGAACTTAACTTTGTAGAGAAAGAAATTCAGAAATGACTTCTTACAACCTGTCATTTTACCAGATGTATCAACCTGATAAAACCACGAGGCTAGTTAACAAATATAGTTTTTGCAATGTTACTTTACACGTATGACCGTTTCACATATTCTTTTTATAAAACCTCAGCTGCAAATATAATATACAATCGCTGCTTAAAATAAAAAATAAAAATAAAGCTTTTGCATTAATAGTTTATTTAACTGTATAATGACAAAAATCTAAATTATACTCACTTTGAGTATAAATAAGCTCTGGACCACTAAACAGTAACAGAGTCTGTTTTTGGTTCCTATAGGTGAGTGTTTCATTCTAAAAGCAGTACAACAGTTCAGTGTTTTAATCAATGTCAGAAGCAATAGTCCAAGAATTCTGTCTCAATCTTAGGCACCTAACTTTGTTAAAAGGTCGGGGGCAAATGAAAGGATTAACTGTCGAGTATAGAGAGGCACATTTATTATTATTATTATTATTATTATTATTATTATTATTATTATTATTATTATTATTATTATTGTACAAAGAAGACGCTCTAAGAAACCAGGCAAACCTTGCTATTGTGAAGTTACAGTTTTAGTAACTGCAAGCCGTTTAATATGTATTTACTGAGCATGCATTAACTACAAACATTGCAAGTAGCACCACATGGCACAACAGGTATCAATGGCATCTCTGCACAGTGCTGCACCTAGAATTCCCAGGTGCAGTTTATTAAAGGAAAGTGTTAAACAAACAAAGAAAAGCAAGCACAGCTCTGCTGTTTTGCAGGTAAGTGTTCCCTAATTAAGGCAGTTGAAAATACTTGCCATGTCAGAAGTACCGGATTACTATATAAAACATTGACTTCATTCTGCTGAATAAAGCCATTTCAACAGTATAAACTTAGCTGCAGGAAGGACCAGTCAAGAGTTGTTTCTTGTTTTATACCACTAAAATGGTCTTATTCCTCTAAGGAATTGTGCCTGCCTTTGTGCTTGCTTCTAAATATGGTCCACTGAGTGCAAAGTTTGCCCATAATAAATTAACTTAAAACAACAATGTAACTGCTGCTAGTAATCTCTTGTTAGTTTTAAAATATGTATTTTTTACTTTAAATATTGGGGCAGGTTTGGCACTTGCTTCGGATAGGGCGCATTATTTTATATCTTTAATGAGGGCTGACAGTACACAAAATGACGGGGAGAGTAATATAAGCAAAAATACATGAATTACCTGACGATTTCAGGTACCTGCCTTCAAAGATGACACTGTCTGTGAAAGAAGGACTGCGACTCTATTGTCACCTTTGATACACAAATAAGTTTACTTGACTTGAAAAACGTCTTAAACAATGTAAGCATATTCCTACTTGGTTCAACTGAATGAGTCGTCACCTACACAACAAGTTTCAATATGAATGCTGAAAATGTATTTCGATAAAAGTTTTTTATTTTAAAAAACACACACACCACACTCTAACCTACTTCACTAAAGTAAAAATATGCTTTTGTTATTTTGAAATACCACAGCTTCAGACTACTAGTGCTTAATAATAGTAATGACATTTTATCACAGCAACGTGAACTTACTATATATATATATATATATATATATAATATATATATATTATAAATCACATATATATAATAATAATAATAAATAACCGTCTGGTTCTGTCTTGCCTCCCAACTATCCCTCCTAGTTTATCCCTCAGCCACATTCTGCACAGGTTCTCAAATGGCCGACAGCCAATTTGTCAAATAAATCATCGGCTGCCGACCAGGTATTTTTACGAGACGTACGTAGTCTGGCAGAGACGAGAAGCAAACATCGTCTGGCAAACTACACCAAACCACCACAATAAAACACACGCAAAACAGTACATTTAAATAATAATAATACCATACAAATACTGAATAGACAAAATACGCACAGGGGTACCCCACCACACTCTTTAAATACATTTATTTTCATACTGTATTTCCCTCAAAAGGGGAACTTAAAAGGGCAAAAAAAAAAAAAAAAAAAAAAAAAAAAAATGCCAATATCCACTATAAAAGCCAAGAACCTTTTCTTGAAAAACATATTTGACTAATAC
Organism: Polyodon spathula; assembly: GCF_017654505.1. Taxonomy (NCBI): domain Eukaryota; kingdom Metazoa; phylum Chordata; class Actinopteri; order Acipenseriformes; family Polyodontidae; genus Polyodon; species Polyodon spathula. Next base: position 41,154,017 of record NC_054545.1, read on the forward strand.
AATAATGAATAATACAATTTTGCAATTGACCTTGGAGTAAAATGAACCAACATTATTCCTGCAGGTTATATTCCATAAATAAGCCGGCAGCGTATTCTAATAAAAACAATTAACAATCAGTGCAGCTCTATTTGGTTGATGTAGCTGCCAAATAATTTTGGAGAGGTGTCACCTTTCTCAGTTTTCAAGGCAGCGCGGAGAGGAAACGTTGGCTTTGAAAAGGATTAAAATTATTTTCTAATGCAATAATAACGACTGTCTACCCCGTTCAACTTTCCGACATAAAAACAGTACTGAAGGATGTGAATTTCACAAAGATACCAAATCCTGGTGTTTGGGGTTGAATTGTGTTTTAAAACTATCTGCGGCACAGAAAGCCTGGAAATGTCATTTCACAGGCTTTCTATTAATAGAAATACCAGAAAAAGTCCACAAAAATCCTTAACTGCGTACTGTTGACCCCGATCAATTAAACTAGAGACAGCGATTCCTGTTAATCTGACCAAGAGCACAATAAATATCTTTTTAGTGAGGCCAAGATATTATTCATGGAAATTCCCAATACTAATGATTTTTAAAGAGTCTGCATTTCTACAAATTGTATCTAAAAAAAAACATGTAGTAAAAGAACTAACTGTGGAAATGTTTCTAATAAAGGAAACAATGGACTTTATTCATTAAAACTGTAGCGGCAGCTTTACTCGAACAAGCCTGCTTTGTTGCGTTAAATGAAGGTTTGGTACGCTTTTGCTTTCAGAATTTATTCTTCTGCTTCTATTCTGCTGCCTTTAAAACAAAGCAGAAGCAACGTTTAGAGAATCAGTCCCATGACATCAAAATGTGTTTTGATTTGATTTGCTATTCAAAGACATCATTCTAGCATACCGTCTCTTTCTTTGCAAAATAGAAATCAGAAATACCTGCCATTTCTATTTGCATTTTTTAGAAGTCAGTTATGTGGTGCCTCCTCTCTGAGTCAGACTTCAACAGAAATCGGTCATTCAGTTCAGCCACATGCTGGTGTTGCTGTCAGTGGGTTTGGACGTGACTCTTGTTTATCTAAACTGTGTTGGATTATCTCAGTATAGTTAAAAATCTTACAATCATATTTAATGCTGAGTAAATATAGGTTTCATATATAGGTTTTACTTTAGGCCACATATTTAAAATGTACAAATCCATTACCTATGTATACCACACACACACACACACACACACACACACACACACACACACACACACATATATATATATATATATATATATATATATATATATAATATATATATATATATATATATATATATATATATATTATATATATATATATATATAATTTTTGATGGATTACAAAATAGAAGGTGTAACAGTATAAACCAATTTTGTATATTGGATAATTTTGTTTAATCCTTAATGTGATATTAAAAATCGGTGAAGATCACAATACATAGACAGACACAGAATGACCTCACAATTATATGTCATTGCATTTTAATCAGTTGTGACTAAAAGTGCTTTTTATTAGAGGGAGAAAGTTGTTGTTTACTATCCTATAACAAAACTCATTTGTATTTATTTGCATATGTAAATAGTGGTTTTTGAGGGGTGAGTTTGTGACTAATGAGAAGGACAAGACTGAGTGCTTTAGGAAGTCTAAGGGTGATTGTTAGACCCACACATAATTTGAAACGGAGTGGAAGGCAAACAGATTCCTCTCCCGGCCCTTATTGTACTCTGTAAAACAAAGTGTTGTTTCAGGCTATGGGGCACAGAACCCTTTGACATGCAGAGACAAGCCTTTCTTCATAGCCAACGAGCCTGAAATCCTCACATGAAAGGGCCCGATTTAGGGAAGTGGGTTTCATTTTCTGTGGAAACGACAAAATCTGATGCATTTTTCCAACTGTTAATCTGTTAAATATTGTCAAATTTTCTCACGTGAACCTCCGTTTTACCTGCCGGTGGATCACATTTCTTGCATAATTCTCTCTGTTTTTTCTGATCTTTAAATTAATATGTAATGAGCATTTAAACAGTGTAATCCACCGAAAAACACTTGAGTACGAAAAGAAAATGAGGACTGTCTGTAAAAATAAATGCAGAACAAAGCGTATTGACAAGAAAACTGATAAAAGTTTAAATTATCCACCACTTTGGTCTTTGGAAAATAGACACAGATTTTGAGATCTATATATTCTGACAAAACGAAAACATCTGAATAACTAATGAACCAAACTAGCACATTGAGATCTACCTCAACCATATCAACGCAACTCATCCAGAATCCTGACAGATCTCCATGGTCATGCCTCAAGAAGTTCAGGTAGGTGATGAAGAACTGGAAGATCCTGATACAAGATGAATGGCTGAGGAAGTTGATAAGCTGTTCCTGGGTTATGTTGTTGTGCAGCTTCTCTGCCTGGAGTGTGGTTTCATTGAGCTCAGGCAAATAAGCTGGGTGCCCTTCAACAATCCAAGTATAAAAACCTTTCCAGGCTATTCTCATCATAGACTACATTGTGTAGTCTTACAGCTTGGTTGTACTTGCGTCCTTCCAGAAAACCACTAATGGATCCGTCTGCAATTACACCAGATTCAATAGCTAGATCTTTCAGACCAGCATCCTGCAATCTTTTCCCAATGATAGACATAATGATGCAAACTGTGTGAAATACGCTCATTTGGAGAACTATGTGCTGGAACTTGTGGGCATTCTTCCATGCTATCAGCTGCAATGGCATACAGAGCCTGGTCAAGCACATTTGTTTCCTCTTTCTTTATTTGAGCTCCGTGAATAACCTCTTCATAGTCTAAGCTTTTCTGGCTAAGAAGGCATTTGCTCTGTTAATGGCCGCTTTGGGGGAATATTGGATTTAGACTTCATCGCTTGATTAGTAACTGAGTAAGTTTGAAGAGAATCAGACAGGTTCGTCAAGAACTATCAATCACAATCACAACCAGTTTTAAATCTACAGATGGGAGTTTATTTAAGATTTATTTATTTCCACCTGTAGGCCAGTGGTGATGTCAGATCTCATTCAATACACACCAGGCTTGTGCCTCACTTCCTGTTTTGCCAATCAAGCTAATTTAATAGAAGACCCTTGAATAACTTTATAGGTACACCTAGATGGACAACAATGACAGACTACTGCCAAACAGTTTTAATGCTAACAGGAGCTTTTAAGCAGTTAACTTATCTGATCTTTTGAACAATAAGAATGTATTGTTTATTTTTATTATTTTATTAATTATAGAACTGATGCTATTTTATTAATTCTGAATATATAAATGAATTATTACTTTTGTAAATATAAATGTTAACACATTTAAAATAATAATTTTACTGAATAACAGCAAAAATAATCTTACAATAACAGATTGGTGAAATTCCTGCAATTGTTTTTATTTGTATATATGTTAGTACAAATGTTAGAAAACAAATCTCAAGTGAATTGATGTTATAACCTGGACAGGAAAGAATGATTAAAATCACCCTTTTTTTCATTTGAAAAAGGTACAAAATATGACTTTTAGGCAATTTTCCTGGACACATGATGCTGGGTCTTTTTAGAAGGGCAATTCTTTAGAAATATACATATATGTAAATGACTTCAAAATTTCACCAAGGTCACATGACCAATTAATAGCCAGTACCATAAAACATATAAATACATAGTTTAAACACAACCATAGCTGTTACAGTTCCTGAGATATTCTATGTTATGTTAATATGGGATATCACTTAAATGCGGGTGTCGGTTGCCATGGCAACACAACTTTAGCCACTAAGCTACATTTTACCAGACATTTCCATAAAGTACAGGTTCTGAACTTTCAGAAAATGTATGGGGAATTTGCCCACTCAAATGGTACCAACAACTCCCCTGGCTCATGGGCTAATATAACAGCTTTCAGTGTACAGAACTTTTATAATAATAATAATAATAATAATAATAATAATAATAATAATAATAAATAATAATAATAATACAGAGACTTTTGGTAGGTACCATATTACAGCATAGTGCCTTCAGCACTAACTAGCTTTACAGAAAGACAATTTAAATAGCCAATTAAAAATTAAATAATAAAAATGGACATACATGTGCACAATATATTTACTGTGCTGTACTAGAATTAAGTATTAAAGAGGTTGATAAATGTTTAACCCCACCAGTTAGCTAGAAACAAGGCCTTATAGGCTTTCCAGATTGTTTACATTCCCTTTATACCAATTGCAGGCCTAAAAGCTCCTGTCTCCTCCCAAAATAAAGTTTTTGTCAAACAAATTCCATTCTACAGGAAGTACCTATAGAGCTGACATTTTCAACATTAGCTTATAAGGCAACATCCTTCTTGAAATTTTTTGTATAGGCAATTCAACTTTAAAACTCGTGGGCAGCTTGTTGATAGTGCCACTAGGGTAACAATAAAACAGATAGACAACAAAGACTTGAGGAGGTTGACAACAATGATACAGAGCTGTAAAACTGCTGTTTAGCTCTATAAAAGCATTAAAGACAATCAACAACTCCTACTTCAGAAGGAAATGACAATACAATACCGTTTTATAATGCCAAGACAACTACACTTATTCAGAATGCATCTCTGAGGTACACAAAACAAACAGAGCTACAGAAACTAAAAGAACATTTATAATACTCTTTCTTGTTTTAAGTGTATAATATTACTAGAGGGATGCTAGCTATATTTTATGAACATTTAATTTCTTAATATCCTATTTTAGAGATCACCCTGGTGCCTGATCCTAAGCCTCATGTACATATTACTAGCACATGCTTGTTTCCAGATGTGTTTGAAGGCTATGCATTTATTTATTTTTTTTGTAATTATTGCTTTGGAATAATAAAGCACACTCAATGCATTCAATTCTGAATAACTGTCTGATATTCAAATAGGAAATTGGTTGCTGAACAAATTTGTAGGATGCGATATATTATATGCATCACGATATATGTGATAGTCCAGATTAGCTACTTGTTTGTGGCATAAAAAGATCACATGACCTAAAGGGGGCAGGGCACAGCCCTGCATGTAAATTAATTGTGTCGTATTTATTGTTATTATTTAAGAGAAATGTGTTTATTTTATATTAAGAACGGGTGTATGTGTTGCGTCATTGTGGCCAATTCGTTAGTATTAGTTTGAATGTATTTTGTGTTGATTTAAAAATACAATGAGTCTGTTTATTGTTTGGCAGCAGGGAAGGGGAAGCCCCGTCGCACAAACCCTGTGCAGAAGGTGACCATCTCCCAATTTAATTGATTAATTTGTTGCTAAACGGGAGATGGTCACCATCATAAAAACCCTGCAGTTTTCCCTGTTCTAGGTGGGCATTCAGAAAGTGAACGAGAGAGCGAGCATTACAGTAATCAATTCTAGATGAAACAAAAGGCATGCATTAGTCTCTCGGCATCAGATACAGAAATAATTGGTCTAAGTTTGGCTATATTTCTCAAATGGTAAAAAGATACTTTTGTAACTTCCCTAATATACCATATTCCTTCGAATTTAAGACACACTTTAATCATTTTTTGTTTCTCAAAAATAGCCTCTGTCATAAATTTGAGTACAGTATAGTGATGCATGTATTAAAAACCACCAACAAAAGACTCCACTACCCAAGTAGACAAACAGCAATGTGACTGACTGCCGAGAAAAGACAACAAAGACATCTGCCTGAATACACAAGCAGCAACGTGACTTACTGCTAAGAAATACGAACCAAAATGTTGCTGCCTGATCTTGAATCATCCATGACATAAGAGTCATTAGCTTTCTGAGGAATTCGAAGAGAAGTTTTACAATTTCAGCATTTCTAATAAACAGTACCAGCTTGGACAGATTGGAAATGCTGATCAGAGCTCTGTATTTTTCAACATAACAAGCAATACCACATTTCACAAATTGGGAGAAAAATAGGTGCGAGTAATCACCATATGCATATGTTATGTTCTGTTAATTGGTATTATGCATACTGTTCTGACTGTTGTTTGCAATGTTATCAATGCTGTTGTGGGTGCTGGGTTACATGTTGCCTGATGTAGTGGAGTGTGGTGTTGTGCTTGCTGTTGCTGAGATGCCTGATGCTGTAAGTGAGTGGGTGGTTCTTTGTAAATATTTATATTTATTTGATATTTTAATTTTTCCTCAAATTGGGCTGCGTCTTACATTCAAGAACGTCTTAAATTTGAAGGAACCCGATTATTAATACGGTCGAACTCATGCAATCCCACATTATTTTGTTGGTTCTGAGAACCCACAATTATTACCTCAATTTTATCTGAATTTAGCATTAAATAATTCTGAGACATCTAACACTTGAGGTCTGCAAGAAGAAGTAAGTAACTCCCCAGCATAAGTATTTCCTGGCTTTAGGGATAGATATAGCTGGGTATCATCTGCATAGCAGTAGAAATTCACTCCGGCAGCATATATAATGAAAATAACAAAGGACCTAGAATACAGACAAACTGAAATCTATTGGAAAGATAAGATTTAAGACAGGATAGGAAAAGACTAGACAGTCCTACTGTGCTTTCAAGACAAATCAGTAAGATGGAATGGTCTACAGTATCAAAGGCAGCACTTAGATGTAAGAGAATTAAAACTGATTGAAAACCAAAGTCAGACCTTATCAGCAGATCATTTACAATTCTGACAAGGGCTGCCTCAGTGCTGTGTACTGCACGGAATCCAGACTGAAACTTCTCAGACACATCATTAAGAATTAGAAATGTTTGTAATTGATTTGCAACAACTCTTCTAGAACCTTAGCTAAGAATGGTAAACAGGAGATTGGCCTACAGTTACTCAGGACTTTAGGGTTTCTTAAGCATAGGCTTTACCACAGCTATCACTGTCAAGAGTGGGACTATTAATCTGTTTGGGGTAGCAAAAAAAAAATCTAGGATTATTTTTATTATTTTTTTTTAGTAATATGATGATCTAGCCAACACCACAGCCTTCCTATAATGAACCAGATGGCACTTCCATCCAATGTAGATTCCCTTCATCTCCATTCTAATTTATGACCCTCATATTTCAGTTTACGAGTTATATCATTAAACCACGGTGAGTTTTAACTGGCACTATAGTATCTAAGATACCAGTCAAGGAGGTGTTGTAGGTATTAACCAACTCATCTACTGATAAGGAGTCAGGGAGTGGCAATGAGCTCAATACATCAGTAAACTTTACAGCAGTTGAAGAATTAATTACCCAAGTTTTAATTGTATGGATCACAATCTTTCTAGATACTGGCAGATTAACCTTGAAAACAATGGCAAGATGATCAGAAACAGCGAGATCTATTGAGAAATGACCAGATCTAAAGTATGGTTAGTCTGCTTTCAACTTGCAAATAAAGAAAAAAATATAAAAATGAGGTCTCTAACTCTGTTACTCAATGACAATGTCATTTCAGTATTGGTTCCATAAAGTGAAAAACATACTGAAATGGTTTCAGCTGGACTCTCGTCGTCTTTTTTTTTTTTTTTCTTTTTTAAAAACATTTAATCTGGCAGCTCGCAAAAGCAGCAAAACGATCAGCTATACATAGGAAATGGCTATGTTTATCTGTGCCATTAACCTGCACTACACATGACCTGAGTGTGTTTTAGTGCTTCCGGCACAGATGGTAATGTTCAATTATAGGGCTGCTTTAATTGTCAACAAAACCCAACCTCCCGTGTTAGTTATGAGGGATTTTTCCTTATGTTAATTATACATTTTATATCATTGTTTCCTGTTTTAAAGTAAATGGGGGAAAACATTTTGAACTTTTACCCAAATACTGGCTGAACAGGGAAGTTTATCATTTCAAAGAGGGTTGATTCATAGATGAGATATTTTGACTTTTCTAAGAGCTTTTTGTGTCAGGACTCCTCAAAGCACTGTACATTGAACACACAACTTCTATAATAAAACACAGGCCTAGACAGATGCAATGGCTAACTAAAAATGAAAGCCTGTAATTTTCAGAGCAAGTGTAATTTCTCTCTTCTCTGTAACTAGAGATTTTCCATTGAATAACTCATAGCTTGACCCTTGCAGTCTCTAATCAAAACTTAAACTAGAAATTAAGTTTGGTGGTCATCTTTGATCCTGATCTCTCATTTGAGACATGTTAGAGAAGTTACTAAAGTATCTTTTTACCATTTGAAAAATATAACCAAACTTAGACCAATTATTTCTATATCTGATGCCGAGAGACAAATGCATGCCTTTGTTTAATCTTGAATTGGTTATTGTAATGCACTTTATCTGGTGTCCCAAAACGTATGGTATCCTGATTGGAGGATGTTCAGAATACAGCCGCTAGAATTCTGACTAAAACCAGGAAAAGTGAACACATTACCCCTGTTTTGGACTCTTTACACCTAGTTATTTGCAGGAGTTACTGACCCCATAACTTCCAAACCGCACTCTGAGATCACAGGATGCGGGGCTGCTGGTTATTCCTAGTGTCAACAAAAGCAACACGGGAGGGAGGGCTTTTTCTTGTAGAGCCCAGAAATTATGGAATGCCTTTGTTTTATATACTGTTTTTTAAATACTGTATGCTATTTAATATGTAGTAGTTGTGTGTGTGTGTGTGTGTGTGTGTGTGTGTGTGTGTGTGTGTGTGTGTGTGTGTGTGTGTGTGTGTGTGTGTGTGCCTGGGGACCTTTATACAAAGGTATTGTGTTGTGTAAATGCTTTTATATTTTTAATGTACTGTACAGTGCTTTTGTATGAAAAGCACTATATAAATGTATAAATAAATAAACAAATAAATAAATAAACAAACCCAGAACCATTTTAAAGATACAGTCCTTGAAATTGCACATTAACATCTTAAACACAACTGTAGGAGCCCATGAAGGACATAAGCGCAGTTTATTGCTATGAATTACTGAAATAATAAAAATGAAAAGATAATGGTTCAATGTTTTAGCTTTTTCCACTGTACTACACTATCATTCTCAGTCAGTTTGACCATTTTGTTTTAAACAAGGAAAAAAAGAAAATTCTAGTTTATAATTGAGCCACTAGCTGGTTTTATTGTACCATGAAACACTCAATTAAAAGGTCATGGGAACAACAACATGTGGCTATTACTTCCTTAGTATTTGGGTTATTGAAAAGCTATCAAGCCACAAAATGAGTTCCTGAGTTATAATGTAAGTATTTATTTAGCTACATATCACTTAAATGAACAGTTTGTTCTCCCTTGTATTATTTTTATTATTAAAAAGCAATAAAACCATAACATTTGTTTCTGATGGCTCGCTTAGTCATTTTATTTAACAGATTAACACTTTGAAAAAAATAAAAATAATGAAATCCACTATTTTATAGTGTTGGTTATCATCATTATTTTCTAAATCTTCCTTTACCGGCCTTTGAGATTATCTAGTAGAGGGGCAGCCTTCCTCATGCCATTCAAGTCCAGTGACAAATGTGACCTTTCAACCATACCGGTAACTTGATGTGGAAAAGACAGAGTAGATAGGCTAGCAGAGTTCAGTGGTCACATTATCACATGACTGGAATGGAATGAGGGCTGTTCATTCCTGGCACTTAGGGCTCTCCTGTCAAGTTCAATACCAAGTACAGGCAAATATAAAACAGCAATTATAATGACATTGAAGCTACTTACACCTTAATAAAAAGCTCACATGTTGATATTAAACTTTTAGTTTCATGTATCACACTATGTGGACTGTCCAATTTTACTGTTCTAGCTTCTGTTTATCGAACGGCTATTCCAAAAACTGTTTATTGTGCAACGCTGACCACCAAGCACTTGGGGAAATTAAACTGTGTGAATCAAAAAAAAAGTATCAGAAAAACAGACTGGAGAATTGCAAACGTAATAACGATCTACAAAAAGGGAGACAAAACCGAACTAGGTAACTATAGACCAATAAGATTGACTTCTATTCTATGTAAACTTATGGAAACTATAATAAAATCCAAAATGGTACCTATATGGTAACTGTATCCTGGGAGACAGTCAGCATGGTTTTAGGAAAGGGAGATCGTGTCTAACTAACCTGCTTAATTCTTTTCAGGATGCAACATCGACAATTATAATTGCAAAGCATATGACATGGTTTATTTAGATTTCCAGAAAGCTTTTGACAAAGTGCCACATAAAAGATTAATTTTCAAACTGAATGCAGTAGGGATTCAAGGAAATGCATGCACATGGATTAGGGAGTGGTTAACATGTTGAAAACCTCAAAATGGAGCGTGGTAACCAGTGGAGTACCACAGGGATCAGTATTTGGTCACTAACAACCAAACGAACAAGATGGGCCGATTGGCCTCCTTTCATTTGTAACTTTTCTTATGTTCGGTCTTATTTTGCAAATATGGATGGCAAACTTTGTCAAAGTTTTCTGAAAAATCACAATTCGGCTCTATATTCAGATGCTGCTCCATAGCATGCCACAGTGTTGAAAGCACAGCATGTACATATGTAGCTATTCAGAAAAAAATTCCGCAGCCATCCAGGTGGTTCTGTTTGCATGGTAAATCACAGGCAGGTGGTGAACTCCACTGAAACATCGAGGGGTTTTCGATTTGCCAATCACTAGCGGGTCACATTCTTAACTGCCACCCACATTACAGCAAACCAGGACTGAAATTCTTTCCTTTTCTCTTTCCAGCCAAGCTTGCTTGCTGTTGCAGTCAGTGCTATTTTATTCAAACTGTAAACCTAACACTGCGTACAGGAATTAAATAGCCAGGGTACAGTACAGGGGTAATTACTCAGTAATAATCTGGAAACAGCTGATTGATCGATCTGTCAAGCTTTTACTACAGTGCTGCTTTTTGTATTGAAATATATGTGAATGGCAAGGTAATGAGATGAAAACAGCTGATTGATAGATTAGTAAGAGTGATTACTAAAGTAATAAACAGTGTGTTTGTTATTTAAGTCTATGTGAATGCACATAACAAGACCAAACAGCTGAGTTTGCCTGAAATATACGGCATGCTTAACGCGGTATAAACAATGCCTTTCTTATTAAAATCAATGGGAAAGGCAAACGGCAAACACTATTTGTCTGATATAAATCTGCCAAAAATAACCCTGTACAGTGTAAGTGGTGGATACTGTATTGGGATCTCTGTTTAGGTAAATTGAACTGACACCACGACATACCATATGGGGACATTTTCTGGTTATTTAGAGATTATACAACCAATTTAAGGGCAGTAGTACATTTAATATAGATAGAATATAATATACAACATACATCATTTAAGCATGGGTTCATACAAACTATAATTTCTTTATCATAAACAGGTTATATTGCTCTGACAGAGTAAAACCTCCAGGTGAGATTACGCTAGTTATAATTGTACACTTAATTTTAATCAATTTGTTTACACTACTTTTACAATCTACACTGCAGACAATAATGTTATCTAATGAATTTGCCTTTATAAATGCTATCCAAGTACAGAATATACACTGCTAAGGAAGGGAGTTGTCATTAATCTTGGGGAATATTGACTCACTCCAGGTCCTTGAGACCCTAATATAGCTTTTCCTCTTAATGTTTAATGCTGCTATTGATTTCCTGGAATCAATAGAAATTGCATAATGAGCTCACAAATGTGCTGATGTGTCCAGAGTAATAGAAAGGGCCGTCTCTCTCCCTCTCTCATTGCAATCTCCATATAAAACACATTGGCCTCCATTCACTCGTTTGTTAAGCCAGCAGCCACCGCTATAAATGACGATTACTTTCCTGTGTCTAATGGGCTTGTTTCAGCCAACATATCACAAGTAGTTCATTCATAAAAACTGTGAATGTCCCAGGTCATAGCGGAGGGTGGGGGAGGACTGGACTGTCTGGGGAGGCGGTTGTATAGTCTTGCAATGCCTAGGCAGTGCACAAAAACAAGTCAAAGCCACTGACATAGACAAGGTTTTACCTGAAGCAAGCTATTCTTTTTTTCAGATTTACTTTGAAGTTACATTATGGAATTTCCAAGTTTTTCTGGGTTACTTTTTCACAATAAAAGAAAAACCTGAACATTGAGAGAGTAATGATGATTTTATCCATGCTTCAGTTTTATCCATACCTAAATTATTACTTTAAAACACAAACTGAAAATCACTAAACTTTATTAAAATGTAAACATTTCAGGCAGTTACCTGAAATAAGTTTGGTTTCCTAAAACAAAAAACTGACTGGTAAAAAAGAAGTTTTAAGCTTTTACCAGTTGAAATGAAGACACTACTTCAGTAAACAAAACATGAACCATTGCAGGTGTCCTAATCTTACACTATCCTTAAATTTGATCAATAGGCATATTTTGGAGATCAAATGGTCATATATGACTCAAGAGCCATCCATTGGACACACCTGGTTATTCTAACTGCTTCAAAACACTTTTTTTTTTTTGGTAAAAATAAGAAAGAAATAATTTGATCAACCAATACATTGTTATTTAACAGAACTGCAAAAATCACCCTGGATTGCATCAACACCTAACTGTGGTTATCCCAGGATCACCCATCATAAAAGTAGGGGTTTTAAGAAAGCCAGGTAGATTCCCCAACGTGTAAAATGCTCAACGACTATCCAGGGATGTGGCAGGAGACTGAATGGTAACGTCCCCAGACCAGGAAGCTGACAGAGACACAGACATGTAGGTACTTGCGGATTAATTTGCTGCTGTGTGTTTTTAGTCAAAAAATTAAATAAACAAAACAACAACAACAACGCTCACAGGGCCAAAATAAAAGTTTAAACAAAACAAACTCCAAAACAAAATACTCTGACACCCAAAAACAAGCACCGTGCTTCCTGCATGCGTAGCATTTGGTTTTTTTTTTTACACAGGACTCTCTTCTGACAGAAACATATTTACAAAATTAGAGAAACATTAAAAAACTAGGAGGCCAATATATTTTGTATTTCCCTGTCAGTCTTTTTTTTTTTTGCCAAAGTTGCCAAAACATTGAAAGAAAAGCATATATGCATTATAAAACAGATACACTGATATATACTTAACATGGTACAAAGCACATAGTGACCAAAATACATTGATAAGTTTAAATGTTTGTCTAGTTTTAAGTTTTTTTTTTTTGTGTATATTTTCAACAGTCAACTTCACACTGAAATAAAACTTGGTAAATCTGGCCTCTGGCCAGTGAGAGCTCATACTCAGATTTTAGACCTCAGCATCAAATTTAAATGTACTGCTCTGAGTGACTTCCTGTGTAATTATTTTTAGGCTTTTCAGAAAAGTCATCACCCACAACCACTGGATTAACTCACAGCAATAACACTTCTCTGGGACATTCAGCTAGAGGCTACTCCAGTTATTCAGAGAATAGACTACAGCTGACACCTCATTGTAATGGGCTGCAAACGATGGGCAATACAAACTTCAAGTCAAACTCGCATCTCTCTCCATTCAAAAGTTTAACTGTAGGGAATATGTTGTGCATACAAAGCAGGATAACACATTTTACACTAAATAGATTTTCCTTGGGTCTACCACAATCGACCACAGCTCAACCTTCTCTGAGCCTGACCTTGTAGACAGTCCATGTTGTTTACATTAGTGATCAAGACAAAAAACTGTAAAAAAATTGTCTTTGAAACTTGCTGACCACTATATCAGTCTGTGAGACAAATAGGCATGCTCCCACATCTGACTTGTTGCAGAAGACACATTATATCTCGGTTATTGGTATTTTAGAAACTATTGGCAAAGAATAAGATTTAATTGTTATTGAATTAAAAATAAGGACATTGAAAATTTAAATAAGAATAAAATCACAGATAAAAACTTTGACATAGAGATGGACGTCCATAATTATAAATGCCGCTTTCTATTTGTATTCTAAATGTATATTCTGTTTTGCGCAGGTCATTGATGTTTTTATGTGAATAAGCACAACAAGCCTGCTGCCTCTCTTTGAAGTGTTTCATCTGAAAGTGTTCTTGTAGACATTACACAACTAGTTGTTTTCCTATCCCCACACAGCACAAACGTTCTGAGGGCGTGTGAGCGTCCTCTGATCTCACAAGCCTAAAGCCTGAACCACTTTTACGCCAAGTAATCCAGAGCAGAGGTGGGCAGGGCTACCAATCTTGGAGAAGAGAGACCAGCCCTGCCTCTTATCCACTCTGAACGTGCTCTGCGTCTGGCCAGTAGGATTCGCTGTTGCGCGATGAGAAGCAAATGATCGATTAGAGATATCTCAAATTAATTGAATTTAATATTTTAAGATATCTAAAAACATCTGAAGATATTGTAACATCCCAGGTAATAGCATCGATGCGAGACTCTTTGTCTTGTCTAGTCCTTTATGTTACATGTATTGTAAGGAAACAGATCACGTCATTAGACTGAGGAAAGGGAGAGAGCGTGTGAATGTGTGTGTGTCTATGTGTGTGTGTGTGTGTATGCATGCGTGCATGTTTCTGTTCAGAAAAGTTGGGGTCAATCTTTGCAGAATCTTGTTACTAAAATTTTAAAAAATAATTAAAAATAAGTAAAAAAGTACAAATCTTAATAAACCTGGCCCTAAATATTTAATATCCCTTCTGTGAAGTATATCATCCAATAAAAAGAGGCGTTACACATTTTTGCCACTGAACTTAGCCACCCGGGCCTTCAGCTGTTCTCTAAGCACACAGTACATTGAATAACCAGGGAGTCAGTTACTTACAGTTTTCTGAATGAAAGTCAGGCACAAATTGCTCATCGCTGTCTGGAACCTGAGCTGGAATTAAAAAGGAAGCAGACACAAAGACAGTTAGGTTGCTGACATCAAACATGCAGTAATCAAAAGAGGAAAACAGAAATTAGACTTATCAACATGAACCTCCCAGTATCGGCTAAAAATAATGAGAACTTGTATAATAATGTAAAACTAATTTGGCTAATCAAGCAAGGGGACAAGCAATCTGTAAGGCTAACATCATTGATATGTTTGGTCTGCTTTAGAAGTTAGTAATTCAAATAGCATTAGTATGACTTAACATATTCTACAGTGCACATACAGCTTTCTTGAATGACTCTGTCGATCAATTTGAAAAGCAGATACACTTTCATAATGGTAGAGGAATGAAAGAAAGACAATTGCAGATTGTTATAACAAACTCTTCCCCAAAAATCTGACTATGAGTAGATGAAAATTTGCAAGTGCACATTGGTGAGTTTATATGATGTATAATTCAGGATACATACCTACTCATACTGGTGATATTTTAAAATATGCTTATTCATAACAAGCTTTCGGGTCAAATATGAATTATTCTTTACTTCACATTGTTCACAGACACTTAGTGATGAAATGATTCTTAGTAAGGCGACTTTTTAATAACATTCATGAATTATGAAGGTTGACTGCCCACTCATTGCAGCCTAATAGACTAAAGTGACCTTCTTAGTAAACACTGAGCAGATTTCCCATAGATCGATACCAGAAGGTTTTTATTTCTAAAGTGGGTATTTCATCATTTTCTAGTCCAATAAGAAAAACACAATAGAAAAGTTTGTGATAGATTGCCAGTTCTGTCTGCTGTCAGTTCCCTAACGTCACACACAATACAATCAAACCTCCTCAGAGGATTTAATGCAGACGTGCCCTTGCCTCTGAAGAGCTTGGAAAAAAAAAAAACCAAACAGCCGAGCCAACCTTAGATACAGGATAAAGCATCTATAGTTACACCATGTCTATGTGGGGTGACCAGTTTCACTGAACTCATGACGAGGGCTATCTGATATGTGTGGGTGCATAGTACTGGTAATCAGTTGGACAAACAGAATTTTTTTTAAATGTTTTTTTACATTTTTTTCTTATTGCATCTCCCCATGTAAATAGAATATGTTCTTTCAATGTGATCTAATATTTAGGAATGACCTAATTTTCATTATTGATTCACAGGGCAGCAACCATTTAAAATATAAATATGTCAATGCATGTAAAAATATTTTGTGAGATCTTGCGTGAACTTGAACACAGCACTGCAGTGTGATTGGTTTTTTCCCCTCTAAACCGGATCTCCTTTTAGAATCTATTTTGCATTCATTCAAAACTGGCAAAATCGCACTGGTGCAAATCACGTTGCTAAGCAGATGTGGAGCTTGATCTAAGGAAAGCAATCTTTAGAAGTAAACCGTTTAATTTAGGATTAAACTTACTTTCTTTTTCACACATGACCACCCTCATATGTGGACAGGTACATATACATATAAAAAAGGTACTGTGTGTAGTGCTAAAAAACGTGTCATGGAGTTTTATGAATGATAAATCACAAAATACTGAATCAGCCAATCACAAATAGGACAGATACAGCATAGCACAGGCCACACTTTCCCCTGTAGTATAATCAGCTGTCCAGATAAACTACATACCTGCCATTCTTACACATTAAAAAAATCAGAAATACACCCAAAATTAAAATTCAATGTGTAAGCTGATGAGATTGACCAAAACAACATGGACGCCACCATCAATGTGGAGTATGGGGAGACTAAATTAAACATTTTATTCAACTCTGACGGCAAATTGTTTAAGAAATGGTAAATAATAGAAGTCCTACCGACTCCCATTCATTTGTTAACTTTTCCCTTCCATTTAAATAGTCAAATCCAAAAGCAGACCACTTAAATATTTACAATATTACTCATGACTTCAAGGTAATGTTGCATTTTACGCCTTGAAAATACATTTTACTCTCTCATTGTTAAAATTAGAGGGTAAGTTACTCCCAGATCCAAAACCTTATCCGGAGTGTAATAAACTATTCATTAATACATCACCTGCATTAAGAGTATCACCTGAAATAGGAAGAACAAGGGCCCTTCATTGTTATTTAGCAGTAGGATTATTGTTGCTGATGCCTGTTTTGTTCGGTGTTGATATTCTCTTCACTGCCTTTCAGCAACGTCAAGGTAAACAGCCTGGTCCGCCTCAACGCACGCGTAGCAACCACAAATACCTTTAATCCTGACAGTTTACAGACAGGCTCACGGGAAAAATCTTCTCACAGAGGTTGACACCTCGGGTGCATTGAGATCTTCCAGAGTTGTGGTTTTTGTTTTAACCAGGATATTTATTTAATAAACTGTGCATGTTAAAGATAAACCATTTTCTAAATAAAATGTAAAACAAATATTTCTCCCATTGACTTTTCTCACTCCCCCCCCCCCCCCCCCCCACAAAATATGTTAAATGCATTAATGTGAAATATGGTTTACATTTTAATTACTTTTTTTTTTTTTTTATTTCAATATTGTGTGATAAAAGTGTATGAAACAGAGTCAAATATTGTAAACACTGTTTAATGTCTTCAGTTCCAATTATATTTTTTGGGGTTAAATGTTTGAAGTTATGCATGTGAATAATTTATAGTATGGTTAATAATAATAACTTATAAACCCAACTACAAACATAAATACAATACCTTCTTCTATTTTGCCTACAAGTGGCAGCGATAATTGAAATATTTATTATTTCACCTTTTTTAGAACTACCGTAGGATGCAGAAGTAAACTTGGATATGGCCACATGTTCATTTTTTTCATGTGTATCGAATCCTATCCGGATCCATAATCATTCCCCATTTAAACCATTTCATAAGGCAAGCAACATCTCACAGAGCTAAACAAACTGAAAACTTAAGCTGTTTAAAGATTGCGCTGAGATTTAAAAATGAATGCAATGTAGGAAAATAATGTAAAAAGTTTAAAAGGTATATTTTAAATGAGTTTCAAAGAGCAGAGATTGTACCGCGAGCCATAAATCACTTGAGAGGTACCGCATAGCTGTTATGCAAATCATTTTAGTGTGCTTTTGCAGTGCATTAATAGATGTAAATGCAAACAAGCTTAAGGATTTATCAAAATCCATCCAAAGAAGTACAGATGACTCTTTGTTTATTCAGAGCTTTAAATAAATAAATCCGGATCTTCAGCTAATAATTCCATTATTTGCTAGGATTTTTGAGATAAACACTTTTTGTAAACAAACTGGGCTGTCAAAATGCTTTCAGATAAAGCGTTGTAGCTCTGGTCCATTCTTGGTTAATATAATGTTTGTAACACTATATAAATAAAAAGACTACCAGTGCGATTTTCTGATAATCAAACTTCAGAATTAATACCAAACCATCAAGTCTTGGGTTTGCCATTAGTCTGATATCAATTAATTATCAGTGTACAATAGAACTGCATGAACCAATTATATGAGTATTTGGATTGAATTCTCCACAGGTGAGGGTCAATGCAGTTGATTGGGCTAATTTACCATTTCAAGTGAAACAACTGAAGAAACAGCTGCTGGGATTTGTGTGGATCGCTGTTCTCCACAGAGGCTGAGAAAAGCAGAAATCGTCACAAATTCAAGCAACTGCTTCTTCAATTATTTTATTTGGAATGGTAAAATTAGCCCAATCAACAGCAATGACCCCCAATTGATTGCACAAATATACAATTTCCTTTGAATGGGGGAATGTAAACAAAGAGGATGAAGCCTGCTTGGAATGTTGGCTTTGAAAACGTAAAAACTAACAAAAAAACAAACAGTTACAGAGGACGCAACCCTAACGTTGAAAACTGCAATGCAAACTAGAGGAGGACTTCGACTAACCTACAGGTGACTCTCATATCTGTCCCCCATCTTTAGCCCTCTTACCATGGCAAAGCTGCAGCCTGCCCCTGCCCAGCCCAGCCAAGCCCCATCCAGCCCTGGTAAGGATGTTGCTGCTCTTTATTTGCTGGCTTTGTGATATACAGCGATCTTTGTAACCTAGGCCTCTGCAGTAATCCCACCTCACAACAGGCTCATTAATGTCTCAGTGGCTTGCGCTGTCATTGGAACATCCAGCCAGTTCTGAACCTAACAATGGGCGGCCTTGTCTTAACTTGAAGAACATGTGCCAGCACTGTGGTGATAGTCTAATTTGGGTTTGCTTGCTTTTCCCTTTAAGACTGCAGAGATCAGGCAATTCATTGAACTTTAGAACTGAGCCGAAACAAACGTTTAAACAAAGAGTCCCTCTATTTGGTACTTCATAACAAGGCTAGGGACATGAAATGGTATAGCGCAGTTCAGTTTGGTTTAGTTTAACAAACATTAGTCACTTGTAGCGAGTCAGCTAATGGCTAATGGCTGAAAGACTATTTTATTAAGTGTGATAATCCTGATTGGCCCAATTTACAAAGCTTAAACTCGTTTTTTTAACATTTGGCATTTTAGCATCTTTATACTTGCATAAAAGAAGCTGACAGTCTAGAAACATTGAATTAATGTCAAACTTAATGAATCAAGACATGTTTATAAAACATTAACTCTGTATCTGAAAGGTGTTGGATTGAATGTATTAAAGACTTGCCAATGTTTACTTCAAAGGGTATATGAATTTGACTTCCGATGTATTACAGATATAATGCAAAATGTACAACTACAACCACACAATTTCAATTACACAAGTGATTTTAACTTGTTCCTAAGTTTTTTCTACAGTATTTTTTTGGGCATGATTTTAATGATTTTATTCAACATTACATTTAGGCAATAACTAAAGTTTAAGAATATAGCAGTCTTCTTAGTATAATAGATGCATCCTCTAATTACACATGGTACAAAAGTGCTTTGGTCTTTACTCTTTTTTTAACCTAGTTTTATAAATTTTCAAAAAAGTCTACTTAAGTGTCGCTCTGAGATGGACCGAATTAATAATTTGGGGACAGGTTGCTGGCCTGTGCAGTCAATGACAGCCTTTGTGACATCCCTTTATATAAAAAGTGGACAGCTCCAACCAAGTGGCATTGGCAATATCAAAAGCCATCAGAAACCACAGGCAGATGAAACAGGCTTGAAGCTGAACTCCTACTTTACGTTAGATTACTGCAGTACCCACACCATGACTTGATCAATTCTTTTGTTCACAACCGATGACACAAGGCATTACATGTGTAAGATTAGCAGCAAATACAAAACTGCCATTGTTAGCTGTGGTAGGAAACCGAGTCCATATAAGAGTTCAAATATAATTCAGTTTGCCTCTCATAGTTCATGTTTTAGCTTTATCTGTTATATCCAAGACCTTCTTGACATTCCAGTTTGTTTACATGCCTTGGTTTCAGATCTAGGGACACGTGCTTCCTCCTCCTCTTGAATGTTATTGAGCCCAGTAGTAGTAGTGGAACATTAACTGGGGAACAAATAACAACCCTTGGAGTTCTAGTTCATTATCACTGCATCATTGGAATTTTAGATTTTGTACGATTAGAACCACATTGTAAACACAATTATATTTTTTATATTCACGTCATTCATTGGTCCTTAATGGTTTTGGGCATGGATTTAAAGGCCACAAAAGGGAGTGATTTTTGCTACATAGGTGGGCTATTTTAATGATCTACACCATGATCTTGAGTAATCGTTGACTTGTTTGTAGTCTGTGGAGTCTTCTTATTCTTAGCCCAGACGCAACACTACAATCAAACAGCACGTGGTTTTGATTCTGAGGAGAGAGAATTACAGTATTTCATATAGCAGCATTCATGTCTGTGCAAGTGCATTGTTGTTTGGAATTACCTTGAATAACTTCAACTGGAAAGATCCTGGGAGGAGTTCAAAATCTACAGCAGTAAAACAACAAGACATGGCAAGCCCCTTGCATCTGTTTTGAGGTTTACAGATTCATGCTAACAACTATTTCTGTGCAACTTTCTTCTTTCTCTATAAAAAAAATATACCTGTTTGCCCTTATAAAAGTTTACCATAGTAAAAGCATAGGAAAGTGTAGTAAAGCATAGCTAAACACTATGAAGAATAGTGAGGTATGGCAAGGTAAAGCCTATTAATAAACATGGCAAACCAAGGTAGACTATTAATATAACCATAGGAAAAGCATGGTAAAACCGCAAAAAATACTGTGATAAACTTTTATAAGGGTAGTCCCAGGAATACATCCAATACAAGGTCAAAATGCATCCTGCCTTACTTCTAGCATACTGTTTTACAAGATACCACTTGGTTCCAGTGCGTACTGATTTAGGCCTTTCAGATCCACATCCTCTGTAGCAATAGGCCAGTAGTTTTGTATACAAATCACCAGTAAGGGTTGTCAATGGTAGTCTCTACCCATCTGAAACAGGAATATTTTCCTTTGAAAATATATATTAAAACCACTGTTTCAGGGGGAGTGGGGGGGGGGGCTACAAAAAAAAGGATATTCCTTAAACATCTTTATTAATCCTAAAACAGGAGTGGTTTTATATTTGGTATATTTGGTATATTGTAAATTTCAACAGTAACTTTGTGGCTAGCACATAGCCTTCTGTGCTACCTTGGTTTAAGTGCATCACAGAATCTACAGGAGATTTAAATCTGTAAAGCCATGCCTGGACACCAACAACTATGTTTCTCCTACTTGTAACCACAGTAAACTAAATTAAGGATCATGGTTAATGCCTTACTCTGCCACCGGGATCAACCCAAGAAAAGCTGTTTTTGAATTACTTATGCTGTGTACTGTGTGGGACTGCCTCTTTCCTCCAAAAAACAAAACTGCAATTAACCCCTTCACTTATGGGATCAACGATTTCCAATACAAGTGCTGTTTCCTGCGAAAGTGTCATCTGTTTCTGACACTTGAATCAAGTGTCACTGTTAATCAAGACCACTGTAACTAAAAACCATCCTTTTATTTAAGATCATTTTTATTTACACATTTTTGTAGTTCTACGACAAATATTCAAACAATCACTGCTTGACTTGCATTTCATAGCCCAATACCCACCTCTCTGTTCTTTTTTAAAATAATTTATAAATAACTATCAAAAAAGACCATGTAAATAAAACAAATTAAAAAATGTTTCTTATCGGAATTTGATTTTGTTCATTTGACTCCTGAAAGAAACAGAATATGGTATATGGTCCAAGTTGATATCCACCCCACGAGAGGTCAGGGCTTTCTGGCTGCTCTGACCTTGAGTAGGGTGAAAAAAATAAAGATCTTTCACTCAACATTATATTTTTCATATTAAAATATCTTGGTTCAATTATGTTTTTTCTCCCCACCGCAGCGAGTCCCCACACAGCACAGACGTTCTGAGGGCGTGTGAGTGTCCTCCGATCTCACAAGCCTAAAGCCTGAACCGCTTTTACGCAGAGCAATCCAGAGCAGAGGTGGGCAGGGCTACCAATCTTGGAGAAGAGAGACAAGCCCTGCGTCTTATCCACTCTGAATGTGCTCGTGTCCGTCCAGTATGGTTCGCTGTTGCGCGATGAGAAGCAATCCCTGCTGGTTTCCCATCTCCACCCTGGGAGCATCAGAGCCATTGTGACGCCCGCCTTGGGTTCCCCAGCAAAGATCAGCCTGTTTGCACAGCCTGGACAGGAACTGGCGCCGTCTAAGCTGTGCGACTCATCCTGCGCTCCCCGCGGCAGTGCTTCAACAGGATGAGCCACTCGGGGACCCCAGGGTCAACAGAATTTTAAAAGATAACATTCAAAATGAAAAGAATTTTAGAATAGTCCTTTGAATTTCAAAATAATTTTCAGACATGAAAAACATGACTCAACAGTATATTTACCAAAAGAAGATTATTGTTATTAGTATAACAAAGGCATACATTCTCCACCCAGTGTTTAACTTAGCAGCAGAGCCTGGGTGGCATGGTGTCAAGAAGGTTATAAAGGGAGGGAAATTGTGTTACAACAGCTGAAACTACCTTTTCAGGGAATGTTAACATGCTCAACATGCTAAACTATGTAAGAATACTGTAAAAAGACACAAAGGAACTATATACAGCACATATAGTTTGAGTGGGACATTATCCTATTATACTGCAAAAATTAAAGCCACTCTCTCCAATATCATTTTGGGCTCAAACTGACTTTTTTTTTTTTTTTTTTTTTTTTAAACAAAGGATGTGATTACTGGGACAAAATATCCCATTCACAGGACTGTCTTGTTGGTAACAGTTTGTATCATTAGTATAAAATACCAGTAATATCAGAGAAGTATCG
Source organism: Polyodon spathula (assembly GCF_017654505.1). NCBI lineage: Eukaryota > Metazoa > Chordata > Actinopteri > Acipenseriformes > Polyodontidae > Polyodon > Polyodon spathula. The sequence goes on from NC_054545.1 coordinate 41,177,052, forward strand.
GATGTGCTTCCCCAAACATTTTCTTTCCAGTATTAAACTTGATGGACATTCTCTTTTATCCAAATGTATCCAAACTTTTTCCATGCCCCCTGCGGTGCCATTCTCTTCTAATATCCGAGGAGTAACCACATTGGCTAATCCAAAAACAAAACAAAAGGAATCCTTGAGTTTCAATTCTGACACTAATTACTGGCAGTGTTGTTTACTATCTGGCCTTTGACCTTGCCTGTAAAGTCTAAGTTGCACTCCTGCAGAGTGCTCAAGCCTATCTGTGATGTGACTGCCTTGCTCGATTAGAGATTAGATTCACACAGATTAGTTTACGGGACACAAACGATGGCGCAACTGAAAGCAATACTTGGAATCAAGGCACCATTACACAACATATCCTAGGTGGGGTTTAAGGGGGAGCGGGTGGGTGCTCCTCTTTTTATAGTATATAAATGTGTGCCAAGAACAAAACTGCAGTCTGAATAAAAAAATATACCAGTATTATATCACAGGGTTAAATAGTTAAGAGTTTGAATATAGTCTAACACTGGATTGTGGATTTTGAGGTGGATGCCTAGAGAAATCAAAAAATGCTATATATTTGGAGGGTAACTAATTGAGCAAAATGAAGGAATATTTGAACAAAAGCATGCCAAATGAGAGAAAACTGTCAAATTAAATATATTGTTTATTTGTCCCACAATTGTTGGTCCCAAATCCAGCTTGTACAGTACAAAGAGAAAGTTCAGAGTTAGAAATCTTTTTTTAATTTCCTTACATCGGGCCAAATTTTCAAAAATAAGATAACTTTAACAGAAAAAAAGAGAGCAAGAACCTACTGAGAACAACTTAATTTAACACTTTCTTCCAACGACCAAGTTATATCTTGCTAATTTTTTTATTGTTACAACTGAATTATTGATCTAAGAATGTGCCTCTGCAATGCATAGGGCCTTGTAATAGTAAAAGCTTGGCTTTAGTGCAAATGCCACCATTATATTTCCAAAAATGAACACAACAGTCTATATCCAATAGGCATGTGCCTTTCTAATATTTTATTTTTTTGAAATAGTGCAAAGTTGGTACTGTAGTAAAAGTTTGGCATTTGGAGCTGCCCATTGCAGGGCTCGAAATTAATGGTGGCCATGTGGCAATTGCCGTTTGGGCTACTATTGTTTGCTGCAATTTCCCTCAAAATGTACGGCCTTTACGGCCGTAGTGCCATTTCAGCTACCGCAACTAGAGAGACACCGGTAATAAGAACTGTTTGGATCTAAACAATAACATGATTATGTGGTTATGTTGCACCAATTCCATACACAACTCTTCAATGTTTCTGAATGCGATATGACGTCGGTCTATATAAGGCCATCAGGGTCAAAAAAGCATTATTTAGTACATGTTTCAATTATTGAGTACACATATTGATTTGAACCAATCAGAATACATAAAATACTATGTGTTCTAAATAAATGTAAATGATCAACGCATTGTCTACTTAGTGGCTTGTCATTTTACAGTAGTACCTACGTAGGGGCTTGTCATTTTACAGTCATGCAGCGTAATTACAAGAGTAGCCAATTACCTTCGGGATAATATCTTTTTAATTTTGAACATTAAGATTATTTAATTATTTAGCAGACACTTATCCAAAGCAACTTACCGAAATTAAAAGATAATACAGGCAATATTACAGATCACAAAATAGTATACAATATTACAGGCAATACAAATGCAAAACAAACATATATATACAATATATACAAAATAAATATAAAGGAAAATACAAAAAGGTATATAAATAGATATTTACAAATAAAGGTTGAATAAGCGGTTTTGAGATGACAACGAAAAGCAGTAAAACACTGAACAGTCCTGAAGATAACTTGTAGCTAGTTCCATGAAATACACGACACACACTTTAAAAAAAAAAAAAAAAATCAAGAATAAGGAAAATTGCAAATCATGGCGAGAGATTTTTTTCTAGTGCAAATATAGATTTGCTGAGTGCTGGCGACTTCAAGAGAGACAATGTTGACCATGACATGGTTCACTTTGTATTAACAATGTACACAATCTATTTTGTATTTTGTAATTTTATTTATTAAAGTTTTACACTTAAATACTGGAGTTAACATAGCTAATATTAGATTCATTGTCAGATCGTTCAACACTTGTTTAAAATTACATATTATTTACAGTGGGGTTCCACTGAATTGTGTCGGAGGTTCCAGGTATATCCATCTTTCACTAGACTTTACCCATTGCCAAGTCCACATACCCCCATTAATTTGGCAGAAATGGCAGATGTAAGGTGACTTTTAATTGGATAATTTATTACATGTCCTATTTCCTTTAAATTAATTGGTTCTCATTTCAATTTCAATGATCTGATAGACCAAATTAGTATTTGTAAAAATTTGAATTACAAACACTTAATAAAGTCAAATTAGAACGTGCAAATACGTACTAACACGTACATACTTGAAACACGTACTAAACATGTTTTTTGACTCGGATGACCTTCCATCGGTCTGTAAAGGAAAAAAAAAAGCCAGCATATCACATGTTTTAAACTGAAGCGCGAGAGGGAAGATAGCAATTTGATCAAACACATTAACACCAGCAGAATACGGTAACCACAGCTTCATAGTTGCGTATGGAAGGCCATTATTTAGTACACATTCTCATTTGACATTAGTATGTGTTGTAATTCTAATTATTGCACGTACTAATTTGGCCAATCAGATCACTGAAAATAAAATGAGAACCAATGAATTTAAAGAAAATAGTATGTGTAATAAACTATCAATTTAAAAGTCGCCTTACATCTGCCATTCCCCTCCAATTCATGGTGGTATATGGACTTGGCATTGGGTAAAGTCTAGTGAAAGATGGCTAGACCCAGACCCTCCAAGATGAGCACAGACTGGCGGTTTCAGAGCCTTACAAATCGCTTTAATTCAGTGGAACCCCACAGTAACTAATATGTCATTTTAAACAAGTGTTGAAAGATCTGACATTTAATCTAATATTAGCTACAGTAAATCAATATTTTAGTGTAAAACTGAAATAAATATAATTAGGAAATAAAAAAAAAAAAGATTGTGTAAATTGTTAATGCAAACTGAACCATGTCACAATCAACATTATCTGTGTCAAGAACATAAGAAAGTTTACAAACGAGAGGAGGCCATTCGGCCTATAAGAAGTCGGCAGCACTAAGCAAATTGATATTTGCACAGAAAAACTCTTGCTGCCGTGATTCGCAATTTTCCTTATTCTTGATTTTAAGCGTATTTCATGTCTGAAATTGAACAAATGTTATCCCCAAAGTGATTGTCTAGTCTTGTGATTATGCTGCATAACTGTAAAATGACCAGCTCCTACATAGAACATACATAGTTCATTTACATTTATTTAGAATCCCTAGTTTTTTTTTTTTTTATGAACTCTGATTGGTCCAAATCAATATGTGTACTAAATATTTAAACACATACTAAATAACATGTTTTTGACCTGGATGGCATTCCACAGTTGTAATGGTGACCAAACGTGTGCGGAGTAGGTTATGGTATCTTAAAAATTAGAACAAGAATGAAAAACAAACACACACACACTCACACACACACCTGGCATTAACAAAATGCCTTGAAAATGATTTTAAAATATTATAATTAAAGGCTGAAACTCAGCAAAAGGTCAATTAAACAAAAAAAACGGAAGTGAAAAGGTTATCGTATCAAGCTGAAAAACGTTCTCTCTAGGAACTCCAATAAACCAATGTTGTCTTTCGCACTCAGATTGTAGGGTGTCTAAATAAAGTTTTGAGTTAACACAACAGACTGCATCTTAGCAGCGGATCCATCCTAGATATATTCAGTTACAGAGAAGCAGGAAGGGTAATTTAAGATGCTACCATAATGAAATACAATAAATGCAGTGCAAGTTTTGTACTAAAGCAGGGTCAGCTTTAGTTAAAAATGAAATTGACTGCAGCTTACTTGAAAAACTGCCATTAATTAAACTTAACTTTCTGACTGTGATAATGAAAAATAATAGTTTAGAAATATCTTAAATCTATGATCCTGTGTTTACTGTGGTGTACTGAATATTGTAAATAACAGAACAAACTCACAAACAACAAATGGTTACATGTACAGTAAAAAACATGAGCAGTCTGTGTTACATGATCTCAGACCAGAACTCTACTGCACTGAGCATGCGAGCTGCAACATGTCATTTCATATACAACTGTACACAATTAAACAGTGCAGTCACCACACTTGCAAAATATCTAAAATATAAAACGTTGTGTTCATTGCAGTCATCAACTGCATAAATGACCTATTCAACAGACTGAGGCAACAAAAAATTAAGTACTAACAAGTTACTATTTTAGTATCAATTCAGTGTCTTAACAAGTTGTTGTATTTTAAGTAGCTGAATATGGTAGCAACCAACTTGCTCTTAAAGTGGCACCCAGTAATTAGATTTGGCGACCAATTTTTTGGCCTAGGAGCCATTGGCTCCAAAGAAGAAAAAAAAACTAATCTGAAGACCTGTCTAGGCTGCTGGTTGACAATTTAGAGACCTGCCACTGTACAGCAATATGGTATAAAGAAATAGCACAGCTGCTTACATGTTTTTGCCATATGCAAACAAAAGCCAATTCTCAATAAAAAACATACTAATCCTTCATCCATTCTGTTTCTCCCCCTCTGTTAAACTTCCAAGCTGTGACTGTGAGTCATGTGGCAGACATCCCGTCTTCTGCCACCCCTGCTTTGAATGGATATCCAGCAGCCCTACCAATGATTACACGGCAAACGCTGAGCAAATCATATTGCTTTCCAGTTCAGAAATCCACTGTAAAATTGGTCTTCTTTCATCATAACATTGCTCATTTGCGCCAACTCCTACCTAATATTTGACTTTATTTTAAAACTTGTACTTTTATCATTAATAATAATAACAATAATATTTAATTTAAAAGGAGAGTTTGGCTGACTATCACCATAAAACAAGGACTGGATTAAATAAAAATGATGGCGGCATTGTATCCATTATACATTAAATGGTGGGGCCATAAACTTGGATTTAATCCAGGCCCTTGTCATTTTTTGACTGAATCCAACCCAAAGACAATTTCATAATGAATTCAGGTGTATTTCACATTACATCATCATCATCATCATCATCATCATCATCATCATCATCATCATAATAGCACATTCTATGACTCCTCTGCAAAGGAAGAATTATTCATGAAATGGCAACTAAAATGGAGACTTAGATCACCTGGACTGGGCATTCGTCATCTAATCAATCACTGCTAGTCACAGGAAAACCAGTTTATTGAATCACTGGTGCAATCTGAATGCAGAACAGATGTAGATTATTTAGGTTGTCAAAGCCCCTTTAATGTCAGGGGGAGGGGGACTCTACCTACAGGCTCGCAGAAGTGGCCTAAGTTAAATAAAAGATGTACAGCACCACTTTATATTAAAGCAGTGCAAAATACCCTATTCACACAGCCCACCCTATGTTGTGAATGAATACGGTGGTTTCAATGTATGTGTTATTTAGTTAGTGCGAATAGGGCAGTACTGTCATAAAATAATGTGTACAGTGTTGACTATTATAGCAGTGATAACGTTTTGATTTAATGTGGGCAAGGTTTTGCATTAAAAAAAGGAATTCATACACAAATATTTTAACAAGGTATGTCATAATTTATAATTAAATCATGACAACCATACATATTCTCCCTTTTTACCAGCGACTGCACGTCATGCATTACATGTAAGCAGGACTTCCCAAGTTAGACTAGGAAATATAGAATCGTAGCCTACTCTTCACACAATGTGAATCACTCCTGACAAACCCACGGATTCAAACATAAATACTAAACATAAAAAAAGAAGAATCTCACCTTCTGTGAGCCAAGTTTCCTGAAGTTTGCTTAAATCCTGGAAAAGATCTGAAAGCAAAAAGGGAGAAATTGCGCCGGTTAGAGATCACGAACACATACAATAAAAAAACAAAAACAAAACAAACAAACAAAAAATATCAAATTCATTAGCTAGCACTGATGGAACCAGATAGCTGACGGTTAAAGCAAATAATGTTGATAGCAATGCAAAACAAAAAGTATTCTGGAGGAAGTATTTTACTGTACCTTCCGATTCCTGAGGAGGCAATTCCGCGTCCATATATTTCCTTTTCGTAGCCATCAAAGGTCTGTTTACTGGTTCATTTCCTAGTGATTTCTGTAAAACACGACATCACCAGATGAAAAAAGAAAAGTCGATCTTTTATTGGAATTTTTAGCATGCATTAAACCTCGTATCAATGTCTTATATGTAAAACAAGCAAACCGTTTTTGGTTTTGTAGTTTAAAAGACTTATTACACAATAAAATGAGTATATGATATAGTATCTTCTCAGTTTAAACAAGTTCCAAGCAAAAATATACGCGTTAAATTATAATATTATGAGCATGTAATACAAATGTCTACAGTCTGCAAATGTAGTATCTATCGATGTTTTTTTTTTTTTTTAAGTCTGCGTTTCAATTACTGTAAGCAGTGGCA